>NC_056441.1:79141540-79189040 GCF_018296145.1 Oncorhynchus tshawytscha
GACTCTGTTACTGTGACTGGAGAGAGACGCTGTTACTGTGACTGGAGAGAGACCCTGTTACTGTGACTGGAGAGAGACCCTGTTACTGTGAATGGAGAAAGACTCTGTTACTGTGACTGGAGAGAGACGCTGTTACTGTGACTGGAGAGAGACCCTGTTACTGTGACTGGAGAGAGACCCTGTTACTGTGACTGGAGAGAGACCCTGTTACTGTGAATGGAGAGAGACCCTGTTACTGTGACTGGAGAGAGACCCTGTTACTGTGAATGGAGAGAGACCTTGTTACTGTGACTGGAGAGATACCCTGTCATCTTTTCTGCCATCAACCAATGTCTCCTCCCTATCTAAAGTGCACTGGCAAATCTTATCAAATCTTATCAAATCTTATTAAATCTTATTAACTTAAACTCCAGACATCTTCTGCCTAACATCTCCCCCAGACAGAGAGATAGAGAGAGAGAGATAGAGAGATAGAGAGAGAGAGAGAGAGAGAGAGAGAGAGAGAGAGAGAATGGTAATGGAAGAAGACAGTGGATCTCCAGCAGAGTCCTTTCTCCAGCTCAGACAATAAGACACTAATCCACCGCTGCTGCGCCACACACACAGGTTCATCAGAGTGGATCATTAAGACTAAGAACAGGCCCAGAGCCCAGGTTACTACTGACACACTTCATCTGCAGCAGGACAACTGTTTTAACCTCCCACACACACACCACAGCCAAGCCAATGCCCAGCCCAAGACAACACACACACCACAGCCCAGCCCAGCCCAGGACAACACACACACCACAGCCCACCCCAGCCCAGGACAACACACACACCACAGCCCAGCCCAGACCAGGACAACACACACACCACAGCCCACCCCAGCCCCGGACAACACACACACCACAG
Organism: Oncorhynchus tshawytscha; assembly: GCF_018296145.1. NCBI lineage: Eukaryota > Metazoa > Chordata > Actinopteri > Salmoniformes > Salmonidae > Oncorhynchus > Oncorhynchus tshawytscha. The sequence continues at coordinate 79,142,435 of NC_056441.1, forward strand.
CCCAGCCAATGCCCAGCCCATGACAGCACACACACCACAGCCCAGCCAAGGCCCAGCCCAGGACAGCACACACACCACAGCCAAGTCAATGCCCAGCCCAGGACAACACACACACCACAGCCAATGCCCAGCCCAGGACAGCACACACACACCACAGCCAAGCCAAGCCACAGCCCAGCACAACACACACACCACAGCCAGGCCAGCCCAGGACAGCACACACACCACAGCAAAGCCAATGCCAAGCCCAGGACAACACAAACACCACAGCCAAGCCAATGCCAGGCGCAGCCCAGGACAACACACCACAGCCAAGCCAAGGCCCAGCGCAGCCAAGGACAACACACACAGCACAGCCAAGCCAAGGCCCAGCCCAGCCCAGGACAGTACAAATACCACAGCCCAGCCCAGCCCAGGACAACACACACACCACAGCCCAGCCCAGGGCAACACACACACTACAGCCAAGCCCATGCCCAGCACAGGATAACACACACACCACAGCCAAGCCAATGCCCAGCCCAGGACAACACACACACCACAGCCAAGCCAATGCCCAGCCCAGGACAGCACACACACCACAGCCAAGCCAATGCCCAGCACAGCCCAGGACAACACACACCACAGCCAAACTAATGCCCAGCCCAGGACAACACACACACCCCAGCCAAGCCAATGCCCAGCCCAGGACAACACACACACCACAGCCAAGCCAATGCCCAGCCCAGGACAACACACACACCAAAGCCAAGCCAATGCCCAGCCCAGGACAACACACACATCACAGCCAAGCCAAGGCCCAGCCCAGCCCAGCCCAGGACAACACACACACACCACTGCCAAGCCAATGCCCAGCCCAGCCCAAGACAACACACACACCACAGCCAAGCCAATGCCCAGCCCAGGACAACACACACACCACAGCCAAGCCAATGCCCAGCCAAGCACAACACACACACAGCCACAGCCAAGCCCAGCCCAGGAGAGCACACACACCACAGCAAAGCCAATGCCCAGCCCAGGACAACACACACACCACAGCCAAGCCAATGCCCAGCCCAGCCCAGGACAACACATACACCACAGCCAAGCCAAGGCCCAGCCCAGGACATCACACACAGCACAGCCAAGCCAAGGCCCAGCCCAGCCCAGGACAACACACATACCACAGACAAGCCAAGGCCCAGCCCAGGACAACACACACACCACAGCCAAGCCAATGCCCAGCCCAGGACGACACACACACCACAGCCAAGCCAATTCCCAGCCTAGGACAGTACACATATCACAGCCCAGCCCAGCCCAGGACAACACACACACCACAGCCCAGCCCAGGGCAGCACACACACTTCAGCCAAACCCATGCCCAGCCCAGGACAACACACACACCACAGCCAAGCCAATGCCCAGCCCAGGACAACACACACACCACAGCCAAGCCAATACCCAGCCCAGGACAGCACACACACCACAGCCAAGCCAATGCCCAGCCCAGCCCAGGACAACACCCATACCACAGACAAGCCAATGCCCAGCCCAGGACAACACACACACCAAAGCCAAGACAATGCCCAGCCCAGGACAACACACACACCACAGCCAAGCCAAGGCCCAGACCAGCCCAGGACAACACACACACCACAGCCAAGCCAATGCCCAGCCCAGCCCAGGACAACACACACACCACAGCCAAGCCAATGCCCAGCCCAGGACAACACACACACCACAGCCAAGCCAATGCCCAGCCCAGGACAACACACACACCAAAGCCAAGACAATGCCCAGCCCAGGACAACACACACATCACAGCCAAGCCAAGGCCCAGCCCAGCCCAGGACAACACACACACCACAGCCAAGCCAATGCCCAGCCCAGCCCAGGACAACACACACACCACAGCCAAGCCAATGCCCAGCCCAGGACAACACACACACCACAGCCAAGCCAATGCCCAGCCGAGGAAAGCACACACACCACAGCCCAGCCAAGGCCCAGCCCAGGACAGCCCAGCCCAGCCCAGGAAAGCACACACCACAGCCAAGTCAATGCCCAGCCCAGGACAACACACACACCACAGCCAAGCCAAGGCCCAGCCCAGGACAACACACACACCACAGCCCAGCCCAGCCCAGGACAACAGACACACCACAGCCCAGCCCAGCCCAGGACAACACACACACCACAGCCCAGCCAATGCCCAGACCACGAAAGCACAGACACCACAGCCCAGCCAAGGGCCAGCCCAGGACAGCACACACACCACAGCCAAGCCAATGCCCAGCCCAGGACAACACACACACCACAGCCAGGCCAGCCCAGGACAGCACACACACCACAGCAAAGCCAATGCCAAGCCCAGGACAACACAAACACCACAGCCAAGCCAATGCCCAGCGCAGCCCAGGACAACACACCACAGCCAAGCCAAGGCCCAGCGCAGCCAAGGACAACACACACAGCACAGCCAAGCCAAGGCCCAGCCCAGCCCAGGACAGTACAAATACCACAGCCCAGCCCAGCCCAGGACAACACACACACCACAGCCCAGCCCAGGGCAACACACACACTACAGCCAAGCCCATGCCCAGCACAGGATAACACACACACCACAGCCAAGCCAATGCCCAGCCCAGGACAACACACACACCACAGCCAAGCCAATGCCCAGCCCAGGACAGCACACACACCACAGCCAAGCCAATGCCCAGCACAGCCCAGGACAACACACACCACAGCCAAACTAATGCCCAGCCCAGGACAACACACACACCCCAGCCAAGCCAATGCCCAGCCCAGGACAACACACACACCACAGCCAAGCCAATGCCCAGCCCAGGACAACACACACACCAAAGCCAAGCCAATGCCCAGCCCAGGACAACACACACATCACAGCCAAGCCAAGGCCCAGCCCAGCCCAGCCCAGGACAACACACACACACCACTGCCAAGCCAATGCCCAGCCCAGCCCAAGACAACACACACACCACAGCCAAGCCAATGCCCAGCCCAGGACAACACACACACCACAGCCAAGCCAATGCCCAGCCAAGCACAACACACACACCACAGCCAAGCCCAGCCCAGGAGAGCACACACACCACAGCAAAGCCAATGCCCAGCCCAGGACAACACACACACCACAGCCAAGCCAATGCCCAGCCCAGCCCAGGACAACACATACACCACAGCCAAGCCAAGGCCCAGCCCAGGACATCACACACAGCACAGCCAAGCCAAGGCCCAGCCCAGCCCAGGACAACACACATACCACAGACAAGCCAAGGCCCAGCCCAGGACAACACACACACCACAGCCAAGCCAATGCCCAGCCCAGGACGACACACACACCACAGCCAAGCCAATTCCCAGCCTAGGACAGTACACATATCACAGCCCAGCCCAGCCCAGGACAACACACACACCACAGCCCAGCCCAGGGCAGCACACACACTTCAGCCAAACCCATGCCCAGCCCAGGACAACACACACACCACAGCCAAGCCAATGCCCAGCCCAGGACAACACACACACCACAGCCAAGCCAATACCCAGCCCAGGACAGCACACACACCACAGCCAAGCCAATGCCCAGCCCAGCCCAGGACAACACCCATACCACAGACAAGCCAATGCCCAGCCCAGGACAACACACACACCAAAGCCAAGACAATGCCCAGCCCAGGACAACACACACACCACAGCCAAGCCAAGGCCCAGACCAGCCCAGGACAACACACACACAACACATCCAAGCCAATGCCCAGCCCAAGACAACACACACACCACAGCCAAGCCAAGGCCCAGCCCAGGACAGAACACACACCACAGCCAAGCCAAGGCCCAGCCCAGGACAACACACACACCACAGCCAAGCCCAGCCCAGGACAGCACACACACCACAGCCAAGCCAATACCCAGCCCAGGACAACACACACACCACAGCCAAGCCCAGCCCAGGACAACACACACACCACAGCCAATGCCCAGCCCAGCCCAGGACAGAACACACACCACAGCCAAGCCAAGGCCCAGCCCAGGACAACACACACACCACAGCCAAGCCCAGCCCAGGACAGCACACACACCACAGCCAAGCCAATACCCAGCCCAGGAAAGCACACACACCACAGCCCAGCCAAGGCCCAGCCCAGGACAGCCCAGCCCAGGAAAGCACACACCACAGCCAAGTCAATGCCCAGCCCAGGACAACACACACACCACAGCCAAGCCAAGGCCCAGCCCAGGACAACACACCCACCACAGCCCAGCCCAGCCAAGGACAACACACACACCACAGCCCAGCCCAGCCCAGGACAACACACACACCACAGCCCAGGCCAGCCCAGGACAACAGACACACCACAGCCCAGCCCAGCCCAGGACAACACACACACCACAGCCCAGCCAATGCCCAGACCAGGAAAGCACAGACACCACAGCCCAACCAAGGGCCAGCCCAGGACAGCACACACACCACAGCCAAGCCAATGCCCAGCCCAGGACAACACACACACCACAGCCAAGCCAAAGCCCAGCCCAGGACAACACACACAGCCCAGCCTGGACAACACACACACCACAGCCCAGCCCAGACCAGGACAACACACACACACACACCACAGCCCAGCCCAGGACAACACACACACCAAAGCCCAGCCAATGCCCAGCCCAGGAAAGCAAACACACCACAGCCCATCCAAGGCCCAGCCCAGGACAGCACACACACACCACAGCCAAGTCAATGCCCAGCCCAGGACAACACACACACACCACATCCAAGCCAATGCCCAGCCCAAGACAACACACACACCACAGCCAATGCCCAGCCCAGGACAGAACACACACCACAGCCAAGCCAAGGCCCAGCCCAGGACAACACACACACCACAGCCAAGCCTAGCCCAGGACAGCACACACACCACAGCCAAGCCAATACCCAGCCCAGGACAACACACACACACAGCCAAGCCCAGCCCAGGACAACACACACACCACAGCCAATGCCCAGCCCAGCCCAGGACAGAACACACACCACAGCCAAGCCAAGGCCCAGCCCAGGACAACACACACACCACAGCCAAGCCAATACCCAGCCCAGGATAACACACACACCACAGCCAAGCCCAGCCCAGGACAACACACACACACCACAGCCAAGCCAATGCCCAGCCCAGGACAACACACACACCACAGCCTAGCCAAGGCCCAGCCCAGCCCAGGACAACACACACACCACAGCCAAGCCAAGGCCCAGCCCAGCCCAGGACAACACACACACCACAGACAAGCCAAGGCCCAGCCCAGGACAGCACACACACCACAGCCAAGCCAATGCCCAGCCCAGGACAACACACACACCACAGCCAGGCCAATGCCCAGCCCAGGACAACACACACATCACAGCCAAGCCAAGGCCCAGCCCAGCCCAACCCAGGACAACACACACATCACAGCCAAGCCAATGCCCAGCCCAGCCCAGGACAACACACACCACAGCCAAGCCAATGACCAGCCCAGGACAACACACACACCACAGCCAAGCCAATGCCCAGCCCAGGACAACACACACACCACAGCCAAGCCAATGCCCAGCCCAGGACAACACACACACCACAGCCAAGCCAATGCCCAGCCCAGGACAACACACAGTATGACAGCCAGTGTGTAATATTGTTTTCACTATACCAGCATTTTTACTTCAATGCCTTATACCAGGTTTGGTATCACGCTACTCAAAACCATCACGATAGAAAAACGATATCAAACTAGACTGATCTTTTGACTTCAGTTTCATTGCATTTGACATGTTTGAGGTCAATATTTCAGAGACAGCCACGTTTCTTCTTTTTAACCAATTTTTTAAACAGTTCTTACCAATCTAACAACAAAACAACATAAAGGTAATCATTTATTTGAATTTTAAATCTCTATTGATAAACTGGGTAAATTAAGATGTAGCCTAGGTCCATTCACAGTACAGGTGAATGCATATTCAATAGGAGTGTGTGAATGCATTGAGTTGTAGTTTTGGGCTGATTTCATGGGACTACAGCTGACAAATCTGTTTCCTTTCCATTTGGGATATTTGCATAGAAGAAGCAATCTCATCTTTTATAAGACCTCTTTAAGACGTAATGACGTCATTCACACACACCGGGAGAGAGACAGGAGAGACGTGACTGACTCAATGCTAGATAGAATGTGGAGCACCAAGCCTTATTATATTTGCCAAACAGCTTTAAACCAATTGTTTCTACTGATGTCTGGAGATCCCAGTGTGGAAATGACTTAATGACCTTCCTTAATGACCTCTCATGGTTCTGATGGTTCCGTTGTAGTCATCACTCTAAGGAATCAGTTCAGTGGAAGTATTTTGCACTCCGACTGTGACCCTTCTGGTCACTTTCCTTGTCCTGTTATCAACTACAACAACATCCTCATTATTACTACCAACATTTATGGGTTCAATTCCAAACTTGAAAATGATGACTTACTTGAATCTTTGGAAACGCATGTTTTCCATTGGCTAACCAAGTTCTCTAATGCTTTACTTGTAGGGGATTTTAATATTGCTCTGAATAATTGTATTGATAGATGGCCTCTGAGACAGAGAACTTCTTTGAATACAGGTTTGAGGCAGTTTATAGAAAGGTTTGAAATTACAGATATTTGCAGAGTAAAGTTTCCTTTTTTGGAGAGTACATTTTGGGGATTTCCCTACTTTGAACAATATTTTTTATGATAAATTGCGCTAAAAATAATTTTAAGATAATTTTATCCCACATCCCCATATCTTCTTCTGTTTTGGTCGCTTTGATTTGATATTGCTTTGTAACTATAACATTGATAAGACTCTTACCAAATGACTTGCTTTTCATAGACAAGTGTTCGTAGCATGGTCATTAATAAATATAGCTATTTCATTTGGAACAAATAGGATATTTTGCATAGGAACAATTATTTGTTTTTTTAAGACTGGGTTTGATAATCACATCCTACTGGTGAGTAAACGTTTTAATGCCTACGGGTTGTTACTCAAGGAATTTTGATCTCTTTACAATATCCCCGTTACACCAAGAGAGTTGGCCATAGTATTTGATGCTTTTCCATCTTGGACTCTCATGCTGTTTAGAGGTGTAACCAGACCACACCTTCTTGAGATACCCTTGTTTAGTCCAGTTGACTCTTCAGTAGTAAACATGTGTTTCTTCTTGCTCCCTCAGAACAACAATACCTGCTTTGTTTTAAAAGGATGTTGTATCTATTCCTTATGTCACAACATACTGGGATACACTTGTCAATAGTATTTGTTGGAAAAAGGTTTGGTTATTACCACACAAATACCTGCTTGTTAACACGGTGAAAGGTCTCTTTCAGAGTTATCCAGAAGTATTAACCTGTGAATCATTACCTGAAGAAACTCAAAAAAGACATTCATATTAATTGTACTTTTTTGTGTTCAGCATCCAGAAACTGTTTCCCATTTAGTTTGACATTGTCTACTTGTAAAGAGATTATGGCAAGATATTTTTAGATGTATAATTGCTCATATTCCTGATGATTTTGGTTTAATATGGGAGAATGTGCTGCTGTGTTTCTTTTAACTGCAATAAGACTAAAGAAAAACAATGTAACCTCTGAAATGTCATTATAAATGTCATATAAATACATGTAAAATCACTAATAAATAACCACTCTTCCTTGTTTTCTATAAGCAGTTTGAGCAGTACATTAAGATCATTCTACATTCTTCAAATAAGAAAACTATAAAAACAGTCAATACATGCGTGTCTTTTAAGGTCTGTTTTATAATCTGTACTTTGTTTTATCCCTTTTAGCATATAGCATATATAGTGGATTCAGAAATCACTCAGACCCCTTTACTTTTTACACATTTTGTTACTTTACAGCCTTACATGTTGTTCTTGTTTGTTTGTTTGTTTGTTTGTTTGTTTGTTTGTTTGTTTGTTTGTATACTTCCTGTATGTATACTGGTGTTTTGTGCAATTAAAATAAAAATGATAAACCTGACTGAGGCGAGGGAGGGAAATGAATGAATAAGGTTTTTGGTGACAGTCAGCTTTGAAATTAGCATATTTTGCGATATAGTTTGGTGAGCAATTTGTTTGGAACAAAAAAGGACTTGGGTAGTAAATTGGTGTTAGCTTCAGATGTACGCTAGCACGGAAAGTTAGCCAACAAAGCCGGAAGCTACCGGTATCTTCTTGCGTTGAAAGTGTTGTAGCCTGTAATGGACATTGTTCTGCGTACAGTAATTAACAGTTGCAACATTGCAGACACGGTGTACTCGCGCTATAAGGGGACATCAGCTGCACTGATGGACAGACTTCATCCTGTCTCAATCAGTAGATGACGCAAGGCACATTTGAATGAATTACCGAAGTTAACAACAATTCTAGTAACAAAACGTTTTTCATGATCTCGTATTGAAAAAGTACCGAAGTTTTGGTTTACTGTGGAACACTAGTCTGTAACTATCCAACTTTCACACAGTCTAAGAGAGAGAGACAGAGAGACAGAGAGACAGACAGACAGAGAGACAGAGAGACAGAGAGACAGACAGACAGACAGACAGAGAGACAGACAGACAGACAGACAGACAGACAGACAGACAGAGAGAGAGACAGAGAGACAGACAGACAGACAGAGAGAGAGACAGAGAGACAGACAGACAGACAGAGAGAGAGACAGAGAGACAGACAGACAGAGAGACAGACAGACAGACAGACAGACAGACAGAGAGACAGAGAGACAGAGAGACAGACAGACAGACCATAGTGAACTGTGGCGGCACGGTGGTCTAAGCAGCGTGCTCCATCTCTGAGCATCACCAGGTTGTGCCCAGTGCTGGACAATATTTAGTTTTTTTTTGTGAGCGCAGAGGGAGGCATATATCCACGTTCTCAGGACCTTTTCAAATGTCTAAAATTGAAGTCTATTTCTAGTGGTCAGGCTGGCCCAGTCACAGCCTTCTACAGTCAGAGGGAAGTCACCAACAGTTCTTCATATAGAAATAAAAAAGCTGCCCTCAGCAGTAGCAGTAGCAGCTAGCGAGAGAGGGTAGTTGAGGATGACTTTGACAAATTTGGTCTCGATAAGTCAACAGCTGCATCCTTATTCAAAGCACAACAAACACACAACCACACTTCATTTCCTTCTCCCATTGCTTTTTTCGATAATCTATTCCAAGCCAGTAAATGCTATTGTCTTTCATTTCCCGCTGTTACTCTTGCTTCAATTTGCCAAATTAACCACAGAGCTTTAGTCCTTGGGCCAAATTCAACATGATGGAAATTAGCCTGGCTTAACCGTAGAAAACATTTTTATTGGGCCTCAATATGACACACAACTCTGGGGATGATTTAAAGAAGGTTTAGATAGAGATTATCTCATAAGAAAGACAAGGAAGTCCACATGGAACAATAGAACTGAATAGTTCCATTCAGTTCCATTCACCAAGAGGAGATCCATGGAGACTCCATTATGTTCCCAGTACAGATGTACTTCCTGAGGGGTCTAGACGTTGATGACATCACATAGACCTCCCTCATCTCAGAGCAACCCCTTGGCACCCCCTTGCCCATCCTTCTATAGTGAATGACAGCCTCATATAGACCTCTAACTCCTGATTGATAGCTGACACTCCATGAGTGTGGTACAAGGTTTGAGTGCACACACACACACACACACACACACACACACACACAACTCTTATCTGGTTGTACTCACAGGCATTTGTGACGGCAAAGCTGTTAGCTGTCTCAATGTTGTCGACATGGGGTACAAGGTTAAATGGAGCCTCCGTGGCATTGGGGCTGGTGTTGTGCAGGAAGATAGCCAGTCGAAATGCTGTGTACTCCTGATCTGTGTTCCTGATAAATAGACCACCTATAGATGAGGAGAAAGACAGTTGGTTTTGAACTGTGCTTCATTGGCACAGGGTTTCCCAAACTCGGTCCTGGGGCCCCCGCTGGGTGCACATTTTGGTTTTTGACATAGCACTACACAGCTGATTCAAATAGCCAACTCATCATCAAGCTTTCTAGTGCTAGGGCAAGAACAAAGACGTGCACCCGTGGGGGATTCTGAAAAATAGGGGGATAGAGGGGGAGAGAGAGAGACATAGGGAGAGAGTAGGACAGAGGAGAGAGAGGGGTAGCGAGAAAGTGTGAGATTAAGACAGAGAGAGAGAGAGACAGAGAAAGATGACAGAGAGACATCAAAAAGACCAGAGTATGACAGAGGGTAAGGAGAGGAAGGATAAGGTGACAGATGAAGAGAGGAAGAGTGACGTGACGGTGAGATATAGAGGGAGAGGAAGGGTAAGGTGACAAATGAAGAGAGGAAGAGTGGCGTGAGGGTGAGAGATAGAGGAGAAGAAGGGTAAGGTGACAGATGAAGAGAGGAAGAGTGGCGTGAGGGTGAGAGATAGAGGAGAAGAAGGGTAAGGTGACAGATGAAGAGTGGCATGAGGGTGAGAGATAGAGGGAGAGGAAGGGTAAAGTGAAATGACAGATGGAGAGAGGAAGAGTGGCTGGGAGGGAAAGCGATAGAGGAAGGGTAAGATGATAGATGAAGAGCCTCTCGAATGGCGCAGTGGTCTAAGGCACTGCATCACATTGCTAGAGGCGTCACTACAGATCCGGGTTCGATCACGGGCTGTGTTGCAGCCAGCCTTACCCGGGATACTCATGAGGTAGTACACAATTGGTCCAGCATCGTCAGGGCTAAGGGAGGGTTTTGCCGGCTGGGATGTCCTTGTCCCATCGCGTTTAGTGGCGGCCGGGCGCATGCATGCTGATTTCGGTCGCCAGGTGTACATATTTCCTCCTACACATTGGTGCGGATGGCTTCTGGGTAAAGTGAGCAGTGTGTCAAGAAACAATGTGGCTTTTCGGGGTCGTGTTTCAGAGGACGCATGCCTCTCAACCTTCTTCTCCCCTGAGTCCCTACGGGAGTTGCAGATATCCAAATAGCTGCTATTTGGATATCACGAAAAAGGGCTAAAACATTTTATAATAATATAAAAAGAGGAAGAGGAAGGGTAAAATGACAGATGAAGAGAGGGAAAGTGGCAAGGAGGGTGAGAGAGAGAGGGAGAGGAAGGATTAAGTGACAGATGAAGAGACGTGTGGAGAGTGAGAGAGGGAGAGGGAGAGGAAGGCTAAAATGAGAGATGGAGACAGGGAATGGAAGGGTAACTTGACAGATGAAGAGAGGGAAAGTTTTGGGGAGTGTGAGAGAGAGAGGGAGAGGAAGGGTAAAGTGACAGATGTCAGGGAGGTGTGAGAGAGGGGAAATGATGACAGGGGAGGAGTGAGGAATGGAGAAGGCAGCAGAGCAACCACCTCCAAATGTCCTTCACAAACATCACGAACATCACCTCAAATGTCATGTGATTCACAAACATCCCAAACATCACCTCAAATGGCATGTCATTCACAAACATCCCAAACATCACCTCAAATGGCATGTGATTCACAAACATCACCACAAATGACATGTCATTCACAAACATCCCAAAAATCACCTCACATGACATGTAATTCAAAACATACAACAGTTGTGCAACAGAAGCATTAACGGCAGTAACTACAGTAACTCAAATCAAATCAAAGTTTATTTGTCACGTGCTCTGAATACAACAGTGAAATGCTTACTTACATGCTCTAACCAAAAGTGCAAAAAAAGATATTTGGTGAACAATAGGTAAGTAAAGAAATAAAACAACAGTAAAAAGACATATACATTAGCGAGGCTATATACAGTAGTGAGGCTATATACAGTAGCGAGGCTATATACAGTAGCGAGGCTACATACAGACACTGGTTAGTCAGGCTGATTGAGGTAGTGTGTACATGTAGATATGGTTAAAGTGACTATGCATATATGATGAACAGAGAGAAGCAGTAGCGTAAAAGAGGGGTTGGTGGGACACACACGCCCGGTTAGCCACTGTGCGGGAGCACTGGTTGGTCGGCCCATTTGCGGTACATTAACTACAGTACGAAGTCTATTTCCAAGGCATTGTAACATTGCATGATATTTTTATATTCCCCAAGAAATTGGTTTTCCTCTGCCTTAAGTTCCACTTATGTGTATTGAAGCGATATGCAAATACTTTCTCAAGTTAACAGGCAGATAGGGTTTGAGGGATGTGGAGGTGTGTGTGTGTGTGTGTGTGTGTGTGTGTGTGTGTGTGTGTGTGTGTGTGTGTGTGTGTGTGTGTGTGTGTGTGTGTGTGTGTGTGTGTGTGTGTATCCAGCAGACCATATTCGCGTATTAACTTTATCGGCAGCTCAGTGAAAGGAACGAGAAAGAGTCAGAGACCAGTGTCTCATTACAGTTCCTCTCCTCCTGTACCTCACAAGGAGTGATGCGGAGCATACATTAACACACACCTCCAGAACAGAGCACTGTGTGTGTGTCTGTGTGCGTGCATGTGTGTAGGACTGTTATAGGATGGGGTATACAACTATCTCAGGGCAGTGGATCATGTTTAATAGAAACTCTGATCCGGGTCTAGTCCCGGCTGAACGATTCGGGCTCGGATCGATAGCCAGGGTTATACTGCTATGTATGGCATGGGAAGATGATGCAGTAGCGATCTGACTCAGAACAGCACGGTAAGGAACAAAGCGCCCTAAAACAATAATGAGCGCAGGATGCCCGTTTGAAAATTACAAATAACGCGAAAGAGGGGAAGAGAGAGAGAGAGAGAAAGAGAGAGAGAGGGGGGGGAGAGAGAACCGTTTAACCTCCATCTCCGACAGCAGGAAAACAATTACCACAATTATGAATAATCACCTGAGACACATCAGCCAAACAGAAAGCGTTTCCCTCTGTAGGCCACTTAGTTATCAGAAATATTGGCAATGTAAATCCTCTTTATTAAATAAACATGATTGGGGATGAAAACAATTTATGACTCATTTAAACCCCGGCTATAAGAAGTGTCTATTTTTAAAGGTCTTAGCCTACTCACCTATTTGAACACTGCTGGGGAAAGCCCCAGTCGCTAGCCCCCAAAGGGCGGAAAACACCCCGACAAAGTGCGGGTAAATAATCCTCATTTTCCGTCCCTTAAAAACTGTGGAGAGACATGGAGGAGGAGGAAACAAGGCGAGAGAGAAGGTGGGAAAAGAGAAAAATAAGCCCGAGTTTTAGCAATCCATAGTGGTTTTGTTCCCCCGCAGTGTCCGCTACCGCTGGAGAGAGCTCTGTCCGGCTCGGTAAACACTAAACCGAGCACACGCAAGATGGGTGGAAGAGAGCGCGAGAAGGAAAAGACAGAGAGAACAACTCGCCAGTGGTGAGGAGCGTCTACAGCCTGCATGGAAGGATTGGACATGCGCTCTCTCTCTCTCTCTCTCTCTCTCTCTCTCTCTCTCTCTCTCTCTCTCTCTCTCTCTCTCTCTCTCTCTCTCTCTCTCTCTCTCTCTCTCTCTCTCTCTCTCTCTCTCTCTCTCTCTCTCTCTCTCTCTCTCTCTCTCTCTCTCTCTCTCTCTCTCTCTCTCTGTCTCTCTGTCTCTCTCTCTCTCTGTCTCTCTGTCTCTCTCTCTCTCTCTCTCTGTCTCTCTGTCTCTCTCTCTCTCTCTCTCTGTCTCTCTCTCTCTCTCTCTCTCTCTCTCTACCCCTCCTTCAATATATCTCTTCCAACCCCGTCTTCTTTAACTAGCCATTGCGGTAAATCAAACAGCTCTTTTGATAAGGATTAGTCTGGTTTAGAGAGCGGAAAGGGGATCATCCTTCGCGGAGTTTTCATTAACGGCGGGGCTGTGGCAATTGTGAAGGCGATTCAGGTGCTTTTATAGGCTCGTGTCCCTTCACCGGTGACAGAGGCAATTCTTTTTAAACACTATTTTTTGGGTTTCTATAGTTTGATAAGTACGCCTAAACACGTAGACTAACGCATAGGCTACCCCCTACGTGAGTTGTGTACGGAATTTGATTCCACCTCAAAGCGCTCGCTGTCTCTCCTTCTCTCTCTTTCCCACTGTAAATGCGTGTTATTTGCACGCACCAATGGGCTCCAACCCTAACCCCCACCCTGCGCAGTTTTTCCCATCCATCTCCTCACACCCATTAGAGTGCACGGCTAAACAAGCCCCCTGCCTCGCAGAGCCGCGAATGTAGATGAAGGAGCGGGAGTCCGGAGTCTCTGAATGAGCGGGAGTTGAGAGAGAGAATTCATCGAATAAAACGCGTGTTTTCTTTTCTGGCATCAACTGTGTCTGGCTCCTCATTCATAATCGTCAGCGCCGCCGGTAAACCGACAGACTGACATACGGGTTGGGATCACGGAGAGAAACGGCTATTTGTCACGGAGTTAAACGGAAAGAATCTGTCTCCGGTCCCTCAATGACCATAGCCTCCTATCGGTGTGGGCGCTGGCCTTCATTCAACCCAGAGCGTAGCTAAAGGAATTCCAGAGTGAATAGTCTAATAATTGTTTAACTTCACACGCAGCATTAGCCTGCCGCTGTCCATGGTGCTGAAACCACACTGAGAACCAGGGAAGACTGTAGACTATCTAGGCTACTGGATACTTACTGTTTTTGTTTGAAACGTTTTGAACTATACAACTTTAGCACGACATTCAGCTCATTCAGTTTTAGTTTGTACCAGAGGTCTACACAAATGTGTGAGCCAAGAGTGTTGGCCACAGTGGGCAAAAAGAGCAGTGGCTTTCTATTCCAACCAAGCACATCAGAATGCATTTGGCTACAACAGAACACTTGTCATTAAGCCTGTGAAGCTGATAGGCTAATGTATATGCTAAGACTTACATTTGCAATGCATATAATATTAATCTATGCCTGGTGTGCAATCGGTAACTTTGTATAGCTATAGCCTACCATATTCGGTGGGTATGAATGCATTGAAAAGGCTTTCTGCTCAGTATAGACTCAGTGATTGGTTGAAATCAATGAACCATTGTTCTCCCCTCAGCACCCCTCTCAGCATGAGATAGACGACTCACCTCCACTGTCACCGTGGACGGCTGAGTCACGCACACACACACATACACACACACACCCCTAGGGGGGCCTAGCACTTAAAGTAACCGATAGGTAGCTGATTTGAATCCCTGAGCCGATAGGATCAAAATCTGTCCATGTTCCCTAGAGCAAGGGACTTACTTGTACCAAGGTCACCGTTGATAATGGCAGGCCCTGGCTTTGACCCCACTCTGTGAGGGTGTCTCAGGGTCGAGTTAGGATACGCAACAAAAACACCTTTCCGATTCACACATGCTTATTAATACATACTCGTACAAGTGTGGAATAGGACAAATATAAGCACCAACATTATTAAACACACACACCTCTGCAGGATATAACTCACCCCAGCTGTGTGGTGCTAACTGACAATTAAATGACCTGTGACATCATTTGTCTCCTTGAGCAGCCCGCTGTGGATCAGGATCACAGACCTCATTCTACATCACCCTCAGACACCTCATCCTATGCTTCATCATTCTACATCACCATAAGACACCTCCTCATACGCTTCATCATCCTACATCACCTTGACTTATTCCACATTTTGTTGTGTTGCAGCCTGAATTCCCAATGGATGATGTTTTTCTCACTCATCTACACACAATACCCCATAATGACATCGCAGTACCCCATAATGACATCACAATACCCCATAATGACATCACAGTACCCCATCATGACAAAGTGAAAGTTTTTAGACGTTTTAGCAAATTTATTGAAAATGAATTACAGAAATGTCAAATTTACTATTGAGACTCAGGATGAGACAGTGAGACAGGTTTTATCTTGGACACATGAAACGTGGATGGATACGGAGGGTGCTGGGCAACAGAAGATGAAAAGCAGAGGGGCCAAGGATGTTAACGATGGAGAAAGCCAGATGTAACGGGGGAAAGTTTGTGGGACTCCACCCAGAGCGGCAGATCTTGAGTAGACAGCCATACACCCTGCTGGAGACAATAGCAGGGAGCCGGGGTTCGGTGGTGGTCTGCTTGTCGACAATACCTGCAGTTGGTCTTTAGAAGAGCAGACCGGGATCCCGTCCAGGTACGCCGACAGCCGAGAAACAACATCTAGGCTGAGGGTATGTTGAACTCTTCCTCAGGGAAGAGCAGGGACTGATAACCCATGGAGCACCCGAAGGGTGAGAGACCAATGGCTTAGCAGGGAAGGGTGTTCCGGGCGTACTCCACCCACACGAGTTGCTGGCTCCAGGTTGTGGGGTTGGCCGAGACGAGGCACCGAAGAGTTGTCTCCAGGTCCTATTGGCACGTTCTGACTGACAATTAGATTGAGGATGAAACCCGGAGGACATGCTGGCCGATGACCCAATGAAGGTGCAGAAAGCCTTCCAGAAATCGGGGTGAGAACTGAGGATCACAATGGGAGACTATGTTGACCAGAAGTCGATGGATTTGTGAGATGTGATGTACCATGAGTTTGGCAGTCTCCTTGGCTGAGGCAAATTTAGCAAGGGGGATGAAATGGGCAACTTTGGGAAATCTATCCACAACCGTAAGGATGGTGGTGTTGCCATCAGACAGAGGGAGACCAGTGACAAAGTCCAGGAATATATTGGACCGGGGCGATGAGGAAAAGGGAGTGGTTGAAGGAGGCCAGCCAGAGCTTGCCGCAGAGTCTAATTCTGAGCACACACTGTGCAAGAGGCGACAAATGCGGAGATGTCAGAAACCATAGTAGGCCACCACAAAAGCTGTCAGTAGGAAGGCCAAGTTCTGACAGAAGCCGGAATGGCAGGTTAGATTAGAGGAATGAGCCCATTCCAGGACCGGGGACCGAGCAGAATCTGGGATGAACAACTGGTTAGCCGGGTCACCCAAACAGGTTCCGGCTGGGAACGCTGTGCCTTGCGGACCAGGCCCCCAATACCCAGACAAGTGTCGCTGCTAGACAGGATGTAGGGAAGATGGTCTCAGGGTCAGACAGTGTAGCTGCAGAGCTATGCAAGCGATAGATGGCGTCAGGCTTCACATTCTTGGACCCAGGGTGGTAGGATATTGTGAAATTTAAATAAGTGAACAACAGAGCCCAGCGAGCCTGCATCGAGTTGAGACACTTGGCGGTGCGGAGATATTCCAGATTATTATAGTCGATCCACACTAGGAATGGATGTTCCGCCCATTCTAGCTAGTGTCTCCATTTCCCCAGCACCATCTTGACTGCAAGAAGTTCCTGGTTACCAATGTCATAGCTTTTCTCAGCGGGTTTAAAACGATGGGAAAGGAGAGCACAGGAATGTAGCTTTTTTTCCTGGGCAGAACGCTGGGACAGGACGGCCCCCACTCCAATGGATTGAGATGTGAACTGTAGTGAACTGATGCTTGAGACCCGAAAACACCCAGTCAGCAGCTGGGGACTGCATGAACAGAACCTTGGGTGATATGAGTGTAGAGAGGGGGGAAGCCAGGGTGCTGTAGCCCTGGACGAAGGGCGGGAGAAAATAACAAATACAAGGAAACGTTGCAGCTGCAGTCTGGATGTAGGTCGGGGCCAATCCACCACTGCTCTCACCTTATCCAGATCCATCTGAATCTTCCCAGCAGCTATGACGTATCCCAAAAAGGAGATAGTGGAGCGATGAAATCCACACTTTTCAGCCTTGACAAACAACTGGTTCTCCTGGAGGCGCTGGAGGACTTGTCAGATGTGGAGAACATGCTCCTGAACCAAATGAGAAAAGACAAGGATGTCGTCAAGGTAGACAAACACGAACAGGTTCAACATGTCACGGAGCACATCATTGACCAGAGCCTGGAACACTGTGGGAGCGTGGGTCAGTCCGAATGGCATAACCAGATACTTGTATTGCTCGCTAAATATGTTAAAGCCTGTCATCCATTAGTCTCCTTCCCATATCTGAACCAGATGGTGGGCGTTCCGAAGGCTCACCTTTGAGAATACATCCGCCCCCTGGAGAATCTCGAAAGTCGAGGAGAGGACCGGTAGAGGGTAACAGTTTTTTACCTTGATGTCATTAAGGCACCGATAGTCGATAAACAGGTGCAGGGTTTTGTCCTTCTCCACAAAGAAGAACCATGCGCTGGCAGTGAAAGAAGAAGGACAAATGATCCCTGCCCCCAGAGAGTCCTGAATGTACCCTTCCATGGTCTTGGAACCAGACAGGAATAAATCCACCCCAGAGGCAGTGTAGTACCAGAGAGGAGGTCAATGACTCTGTCATAGGGTCGATGTGAAGGAAGTGATGTTGCGTGGGCCTTGTTGATAACCTCCCGGAGGTCCTGATCCTCTGCGGGAATAGCAGAGAGATCCAAAGCTTTTCTCAAGCCCGCATGAGGCCGTCCAGGGGCAGGCTGCGCCTCCTTGAGGCAATGCCCATGGCAGAACGGGCTCCAACCCAGGATTGAACCCGCAGCCCAGTCAATCACGGGGTTGTGCCTCTGGAGCCATGACTATCCCAAAACCATGGATGCATGAGGAGATTCAATGAGTAGGACTGCATGGACTCACTGTGATTCTCTTGACACTCGCAGGTTGATAGGAATCATACTGTGAGTAACCCTGCCAATAGAGCGTCTGTCAAATGCTCTGGCATCCATGGGAATGGGAGGAGTTGTGTGGAGATACCCAGCTCAGACACCAGGATGGTGTCCATAAAGCTCTCGTTGGCCCCAGAGTCTATGAGCACCCAGAGAGATTTAGGCCGGTCACCCAAAAGCAAGATAGCATGGAGAGGAGTATGAGTAATGGGAGATGGGAGGCCCCCTGTATGGCCCACCAGCGTACTCGTACCTACTGATTAGTCTGGGCTTTTTGTTGGACAGGTGGATATGTAATAACCTTAAGTTCCACAATACAGACAGCTTCAAGAGCTCAGTCTGCATGGAGACAAAAACAAGACAGGTGAAACAGATCAGGGTGTGACATTTACATGAGTATTCCACATCCTGAGTCAATACATGTTTGAATCAGCAGCGATTAAAGCTGTGAGTCTTTTTGGGAAAGTCTAAGAAATATGCAGACCTGGATTGTTGTACCTTATTCTAGTTGAACATTATTCTTGTTGATCCAAAAAAAAATGGACACGCGCCAAATACAACAGGTGTAGAACTTACCATGAAATGCTTACTTGCCCTTAACCAACAACTCAGTTCAAGAAATAGAGTTAATATACACTGCTCAAAAAAATTATAGGAACACTAAAATAACACATCCTAGATCTGAATGAATGAAATATTCTTATTAAATACTTTTTTCTTTAGATAGTTGAATGTGCTGACAACAAAATCACACAAAAAATATCAATGGAAATCAAATTTATCAACCCATGGTGGTCTGGATTTGGAGTCACACTCAAAATTAAAGTGGAAAACCACACTACAGGAGGATACAACTTTGATGTAATGTCCTTAAAACAAGTCAAAATGAGGCTCAGTAGTGTGTGTGGCCTCCACATGCCTGTATGACCTCCCTACAACGCCTGGGCATGGTCCTGATGAGGTGGCGGATGGTCTCCTGAGGGATCTCCTCCCAGACCTGGACTAAAGCATCCGCCAACTCCTGGACAGTCTGTGGTGCAACGTGGCATTGGTGGATGGAGCGAGACATGATGTCCCAGATGTGCTCAATTGGATTCAGGTCTGGGGAACAGGTGGGCCAGTCCATAGCATCAATGCCTTCCTCTTGCAGAAACTGCTGACACACTCCAGCCACATGAGGTCTAGCATTGTCTTGCATTAGGAGGAACCCAGGGCCAACCGCACCAGCATATGGTCTCACAAGGGGTCTGAGGATCTCATCACGGTACCTAATGGTAGTCAGGCTACCTCTGGCGAGCACATGGAGGGCTGTATGGCCCCCCAAAGAAATGCCACCCCACACCTTGACTGACCCACTGCCAAACCAGTCATGCTGGAGGATGTTGCAGGCAGCAGAACGTTCTCCACGGCGTCTCCAGACTGTCACGTCTGTCACATTTGCTCAGTGTGAACCTACTTTCATATGTGAAGAGCACAGGGCGCCAGTGGCGAATTTGCCAATCTTGGTTTGGCAAATGCAAACGTCCTGCACGGTGTTGGGCTGTAAGTACAACCCCCACCTGTGGATGTCGTGCCCTCATACCACCCTCATGGAGTCAGTTTCTGACCGTTTGAGCAGACACATGCACATTTGTGGCCTGCTGAAGGTCATTTTGCAGGGCTCTGGCAGTGCTCCTCCTGCTTCTGCTTGCACAAAGGCGGAGGTAGCGGTCCTGCTGCTGGGTTGTTGCCCTCCTACAGCCTCCTCCACGTCTCCCGATGTACTGGCCTATCTCCTGGTAGCACCTCCATGCTCTGGACACTACGTGACAGACACAGCAAACCTTCTTGCCACAGCTCGCATTGATGTCCCATCCTGGATGAGCTGCACTACCTGAGCCACTTGTGTGGGTTGTAGACTCCGTCTCATGCTACCACTAGAGTGAAAGCACAGCCAGCATTCAAAAGTGACCAAAACATCAGCCAGGAAGCATAGGAACTGAGAAGTGGTCTGTGGTCACCACCTGCAGAACCACTCCTTTATTGGGGGTGTCTTGCTAATTGCCTATAATTTCCACCTGTTGTCTATTCCATTTGCACAGCAGCATGTGAAATCTATTGTCAATCAGTGTTGCTTCCTAAGTGGACAGTTAGATTTCACAGAAGTGTGATTGACTTGGAGTTACATTGTGTTGTTTAAGTGTTCCCTTAATTGTTTTAGCAGTGTATTTACTAAATAAACTAAAGTGAAAAAATCAAATCAAAAAGAAACACAAGAAAATTACATAACAATAACGAGGCTATGCACAGGGGGTACCGATACCTAGTCAATGTGTGGGGGTAGAGGTTAGTCGAGGTAATTTGAAAAGTGACTATGCATAGATAATAAATAGCGAGCAGCAGGATCGTAAAAACAAAGGGGGGTGTCAATGTAAATAGTCTGGGGGCCATTTTCTTATTTGTTCAGCAGTCTTATGGCATGGGGTAGAAGCTGTTAAGGAGCCTTTTGGTCCTAGACTTGGCGTTCGGGTACTAATTGCTGTGCGGTAGCAGAGAGCAGTCTATGACTAGAGTGGCTGGAGTCTTTGACAATTTTTTGGGCCTTCATCTGACACCGCCTAGTATATACTGTAGGTCCTGGATGTCAGGGAGCTTGGCCCCAGTGCCGTACGCAATACTCCCTGTAGCGCCTTATGATGACTTTGAGGAAGAGGAACAAAATTTCAAGTATAATCTTCAGAATCCCGATTAAAATAGTCCAGAAGATGAACTCCTCTTCCTCAAAGTCATCCTCTGGAGCATATCTCTGCTTCCCCCCTTCCTCCTCAGAGGGAGGGAGATGCGGTGCAGTTGCCATACCAGGCGGTGATGCAACCAGTCAATGCAGCTGTAGAACTTTTTGAGGATCTGGGGACCCATGCCAAATCTTTTCAGTCTCTTGAGGGGGAATAGGTTTTGTCGTGCCCACTTCACGAGTGTCATGGTGTGATTGGACCATGATAGTTTGTTGGTGATGTGGACACCAAGGAACTTGAAACTCTCAACCCGCTCGCTCCACTTCAGCCACATCGATATTAATGGGGGCCTGTTTTTGATTTTGTCCACAAACATCTCCTTTGTCTTGATCACACACTGAGGGAAAGGTTGTTGTCCTGGCACCACATTGCTACAGTTGAAGTCGGAAGTTTACAAACACCTTAGCCAAATACATTTATACTCAGTTTTTCACAATTGCTGACATTTAAACCTAGTAAAACTTCCCTTTCTTAGGTCAGTTAGGATCACCACTTTATTTTAAGAACGTGAAATGTTAGAATAATAGTAGAGAATTATTTATTTCATCTTTTATTTCTTTCATCACATTATTTGGTAGCATTGCCTTTACATTGTTTAACTTGGGTCAAACGTTTTGGGTAGCCTTCCACAAGCTTCCCACAATAAGTTTGGTGAATTTTGGCCCATTCCTCCTGACAGAGCTGGTGTAACAGAGTCAGGTTTCTAGACCTCCTTGATTGTACATACTTTTTCAGTTCTGCCCACAAATGTTCCATGGGATTGAGGTCAGGGCTTTGTGATGGTCATTCCAATACCTTTACTTTTTTGTCCTTAAGCCATTTTGCCACAACTTTGGAAGTATGCTTGGGGTCATTGTCCATTCGGAAGACTAATTTTCAACCAAGCTTTAACTTCCTGACTGATGTCTTGAGATGTTGCTTCAATATATCCACATAGTTTCCCTCCCTCATGATGCCATCTATTTTATGAAATGCACCAGTCCCTCCTACAACAAGCACCGCCACAACATGATGCTGCCACCCGCATGCTTCATGGTTGGGATGGTGTTCTTCAGCTTGCAAGCATCCCCTTTTTTCCTCAAAACATAAACGTCATTATGAACAAACAGATACATTTTTGTTTCAACAGACCAGAGGACATTTCTCCAAAAAATACAATCTTTGTCACCATGTGCAGTTGCAAACCGTAGTCTGGCTTTTATATGGCAGTTTTGGAGCAGTGGCTTCTTCCTTGCTGAGCGGCCTTTCAGGTTATGTCGATATAGGACTCATTTTACTGTGGATATAGATACTTTTGTACCCGTTTCCTCTAGCATCTTCACAAGGTCCTTTGCTGTTGTTCTGGGATTGATTTTCACTTCTCGCACCAAAGTATGTTCATCTTTGCAAGACAAGTCTCCTTCCTAAGCGGTATGACGGCTGCGTGTTCCCATGGTCTTTATACTTGCGCACTATTGTTTATACAGATGAATGTGGTACCTTCGGTCTTTTGGAAATTGCTCCCAAAGATGAACCAGACTTGTAGAGGTCTACAATTTATTTCTGAGGCCTTGGCTGATTTCTTTAGATTTTCCCATGATGTCAAGCAAAGAGGCACTGAGTTTGGAGGTAGGCCATGAAATACATCCACAGGTACACCTCCAATTGACTCAAATTATGTCAATTAGCTTATCAGAAGCTTCTAAAGCCATTACTTTATTTTCTGGAATTTTTCAAGCTTTTTAAAGGCACAGTCAACTTAGTGTATGTAAACTTCTGACCCACTGGAATTGTGATAGATTATTTCACTTAAAATTCATTGTGTCTGTAAACAATTGTTGGAAAAATTACTTGTGTCATGCACAAAGTAGATGTCCTAACTGACTTGCCAAACTATAGTTTTTTAACAAGACATTTGTGGATTGGTAGAAAAATGAGTTTGAATGACTCCAACCTAATTGTATGACTTCAACTGTAGGTCTCTGACCTTCTCCTAATAGGTTGTCTCATTGTTGTCCGTGATTAGGCCTACTACTGTTGTGCTGTTAGCAAACTTAATGGTGATCTTGGAGTCGTGGTTGGTCATGAAGTCATGGGTGAACATGGAGTACAGGAGGGGACTAAGCACGCACCCCTGTGAGGTCCCAGCATTGAGGATCAGCGTGGCAAATGTGTTGTTGCCTACCCTGACTACCTGGGACGGCCCGTCAGGAAGTCCAGGATCAAGTTTCAGAGGGAGGTGTTTAGTCCCAGGGTCCTTAGCTTAGTGATGAGCATTGTTGGTACTATGTTGAATGCTGAGTTGTAGTCAATGAACAGCATTCTCACAAAGCTGTTCCTTTTATCCAGATGGGAAAGGGTAGTGTGGGGTGCGATTGAGACAATGTCATCTGTGGATCTGTTGGGGCAGAATGTGAATTGGAGTGGGTCTAGGGTTTTCACCATGATGGTGTTGATGTGAGCCATGACCAGCCTTTCAAATACTTAATGGCTACCGACGTGAGTGCTACGCAGCGGTAATCATTTAGGCAAGTTACCATCACTTTCTTGGGCACAGGGACTATTGTGGTCAGTTTGAAACATGTAGGTATTACATACTCGATCAGGGAGAGGATGAAAATGTCAGTGAAGACACTTGGCAGTTTGTCCGTGCATGCTTTGAGTACACTTCCTGGTAATTTATCTGACGTCGCGGCTTTGTGAAGGTTGACCCGTTTCAAGGTCCTGCTCACATCGGCAACGGATGCCATGATACCATGATTCAGCCACCACAAAGCTTGAAAATATGAAGAGTGGTACTCAGTGATGTATTGTTTTTGAATTTGTCCCAAACATAACGCTTTGTATTCAGGACATAAAATACATTTTTGCTGTTTTACTTTAGTGCCTTATTGCAAACAGGATGCATGTTTTGAAAAAGTATTATTTTGTACAAGCTTCCTTCTTTTCACTCTGTCATTTAGGTTATTATTGTGGAGTGACAATTTTTGTTGAATCCATACTCAGTTTTCTCCTATCACAGCCATTAAGTTCTGTAACTGTTTTAAAGTCACCATTAGCCTAATGGTGAAATATCTGAGCGGTTACTCCGGCAACTGAGTTAGGAAGGACGCCTGTATCTTTGTAGTGATTGCATATATTGATGCACCATCCAAAGTGTAATTAATATCTTCACCATACTCTAAGGGATATTCAATGTCTGCTTTTTGAATGTTTACCCATCTACCAATCAGTGCCCTTATGTGTGAGGCATTGGAAAAACTCCCTGATCTTTGTGGTTGAATCTTTGTTTGAAATCCACGGCTCGACTGAGGGACCTTACAGATATTTGAATATGTGGGGTACAGAGATGAGGTAGTCATTCTAAAATCATGCCAAACACTCTACTTTGACATTATGGGGTAATATGTGGGGTACAGAGATGAGGTAGTCATTCTAAAATCACGTTAAACACTCTACTTTGACATTATGGGGTAATATGTGTCGGCCAGTGACACAAAATCTGAATTGAATCCATTTAAATTTCATTCTTTAACACAAGAAAATGTGGAAAAAGTGAAGGTGTGGGAATATTTTCTGAATAGTGTATTCTATCCATTTGATCTGATTCAGTATTGATGTCATGCTCTTTAAACTGCACTGTTGAGGAAGAGCTTACAATTTATCATTTCAACCCACAGTTTACACCTGCTGCATCATGTGCACATGACAAATACACTTTGTTTCCATTTCCCTTTCATTCCATGGAAGACAGGCATTGCAATATATTGGGTGATACTGTTGCTGCACTTGCACTCTGCTCCCCGCTCCAACGAGTAAACACTCAATCCCAGTAATCCCTCTCATCTGTAAAACTACCACAGAATCTGACCCCTCAGAAAGAGACAATGGGAAAGACCCCTGGGCAAAGAGCAGGCAGAGTACCCTGCTCATATCTGTATGTAGCAGCTCTATCTGTCTCCCCTGTCATTGTGTAGAAAGCTGAGTCAATACTCAATGCCTCACATCGCTGTAGCACTAATGGACGAGGTGCTAACGAACCCGTCAAACCATTCTCTCCAAAGTGTGACATCTTGTAGCAATTACTATAGGCCTCTCTCTAACATACACACATGACATGCACAGTTGCAAACAAACACAATAGTGGCCCACAGTGGAAGTGTCAAAATACCCATATAACCTAGCGGTCAAACAGGGAAATTGTTCTTATCATTTTTCCATCATTCGTTTTTCCCATAGAGAATTTTAGAAACACTTAAAATAAAGGTTGTGTTTAGACTTCCATTAATATATTAGTCTCAACTTACTCTCAGATTCGAAAATTCTAATTAGCATCAAAGTAGACATCATGCAAGACTACAAATTCTGGCAGGCTCCTGCACGTTATCTCTAGCTGACACCTTTGCTAAGAGGTATTGTGTCAATTTAAAACTTGCACAAGAAAGTTCAAAGAATTTTCAATTTAAAGAAGTTTAGCAAATTCATGCATTACCACATTTAGCAAACGTTAGAGAGTTAATCCAGAGATTCTTACCTTTGTCTCGATTCTACAGACTCGAGTAGATCATCATGGCATTTGTAGTTCTTTATCATTGGCAGCTAATTAGTGTTAAATTTTTTTGGGGTGCAAACATTGCTGAATACAGAGGCTTTCAAAAGTATTCACCCCTTTGGCATCCTAATTTGGTGCCTTACAACCTGGAACTAAAAAGGATCGGGGGGTCTATCATTTGATTTACACAAGATGCCTACCACTTTGAAGATCCAAAATATTTTTTATTGTGAAACAAACAAAAAAACTGAAAACTTGAGCATGCATAACTATTCACCCCCCAGTGCATAACTATTCACCCCCCAGTGCATAACTATTCACCCCCCAGTGCATAACTATTCACCCCCCAGTGCATAACTATTCACCCCCAGTGCATAACTATTCACCCCCCAGTGCATAACTATTCACCCCCCAGTGCATAACTATTCACCCCCCAGTGCATAACTATTCACCCCCCAGTGCATAACTATTCACCCCCCAGTGCATAACTATTCACCCCCCAGTGCATAACTATTCACCCCCCAGTGCATAACTATTCACCCCCCATAAGTCAATGCTTTCTAGAGCCACCTTTTGCAGCAATTACATCTGCAAGTCTCTTGGGGTATGTCTCTATAAGCTTGACACATCTAGCCACTGGGAGTTTTGCCCATTCTTCAAGGCACGCACAACTTTTCCGTTTTTAAT
Organism: Oncorhynchus tshawytscha; assembly: GCF_018296145.1. Taxonomy (NCBI): domain Eukaryota; kingdom Metazoa; phylum Chordata; class Actinopteri; order Salmoniformes; family Salmonidae; genus Oncorhynchus; species Oncorhynchus tshawytscha. The sequence goes on from NC_056441.1 coordinate 79,168,974, forward strand.
TTGTTTAGAATTTTTTGAAACAAGTAATTTTTTCATTTTACTTCATTTTAATTTGGACTATTTTGTGTATGTCCAGTACATGAAATCCAAATTAAAATCCGTTGAAATTACAGGTTGTAATGCAACAATACAGGAAAAACTCCAAGGGGTGTGAATACTTTCACAAGGCACTATAATGATAAAAGTCATCTTGTCCTAGAAAGATTTAAACTTCAAAGCGTCACAACAGAGTATGCCTGCACGAAACACAGCCCTCATTTGAAGTGTTTCTAAAGTCCCATATGGGATAAATGAATGGTGGAAAAACGATTGGAACCATTTCTTTGTTTGACCGCCAGGTCTTATGGGTATTATACTGTCGCACTCTAATGCACACGCACGCACGCACGCACGCACGCACGCACGCACGCACGCACGCACGCACGCACACACACACACACACAGTATTAGTCAAGACGAATATTGAGAAATTCGCCCAACAATGACATGAAAAGGAGGCTGTCAGAGCTGCAATGTGTAACCCTCCATCCCCACTGCCACCCTCCACCCCCATTCCCACCACCTCCAAAATCTCACACAAACAACCACAGCCCAGAAACACAGACAATCACAGCCCAGACACACAGACAACCACAGCCCAGACACACAGACAACCACAGCCCAGACACAGACAACCACAGCCCAGACACAGACATCCACAGCTCAGACACACAGACAACCACAGCCCAGACACACAGACAACTACAGCCCAGACACACAGACAACCACAGCCCAGACACACAGACAACCACCGCCCAGACACACAGACAACCACCGCCCAGACACACAGACAACCACCGCCCAGACACAGACAACCACAGCCCAGACACAGACAACCACAGCCCAGACACACAGACAACCACAGCCCAGACACACAGACAACCACCGCCCAGACACAGACAACCACAGCCCAGACACAGACAACCACAGCCCAGACACAGACAACCACAGCCCAGACACACAGACAACCCACCGCTCTGACTTGCTGGCCTGTATGAATGGTGCTGTGCTTGAGACAGCGGACACACTCACCATGTTGGATTGTAATGGGTAAAAGCAGCAGGTCTTACTCCTCCGTCCCTGCTGACCCATTCATCGCCTGAGGTCGTCTCGTAGGAAAGTGCTCCGGACCGAATCGTTGGCTTTGACAACTCTATACGTTGAAGGATATCTCTCTCTCTCTCTCTCTCTCTCTCTCTCTCTCTCTCTCTCTCTCTCTCTGTCTGTCTGTCTGTATGCACCTAGGGCTAACTGTGCATGCTTTTGTTTGACTACAATATAGCACAAAAAAACCTGATTCAACAAAAGAAATTCAATCATCAAGACATTGATTAGCTCAATCAAGTGTGTTGGCCAGGGATGGAATTAGAAAAGACTGCATACCCGGACCAGGAGGCTGTTGGACAGTGGACACCACTGCTGTAGCCTAACTGCTGATATACAGTAAATGCATGATTGATAGAGCTGGCTGCACCTTCAGTCAGTCCCTCACCTGTCTAATGAGTTTCCTTACGGTGAATGGTGACTTGTAAAATGGGTGTGGATGAACAATGACAGAACGTATATCAGGATGACTCGTGGCAGAAATTAACATCAGGCTCAATTATAGTATGGAGCAGTTGCAAGGTAACAGGTAATTTACTGGTAATTCACTAAAGTGCCTCCGTTTAATAGTGTATGCAAGATTCTGTATTCCAAGATGAGGTCTAAACTACTGGCGTGGTTACAGAACGTGTAAACTACTGGCGAGGATACAGAACGTGTAAACTACTGGCGAGGCTTCAGAATTTCTAAATTACTGGCGAGGCTGCAGGAGGTCTAAACTACTGAAGAGGCTACAGAAGGTCTAAATTACTGGCGAGGCTACAGAAATTCTAAACTACTGGAGAGAATGCAGGAGGTCTAAACTACTGGCGAGACTGCAGGAGGTCGAAACTACTGGCGAGGCCACAGGAGGTCTAAACTACTGGCGAGGCTGCAGGAGGTCTAAACTACTGGCGAGACTGCAGGAGGTCTAAACTACTGGCGAGGCCGCAGAAGGTCTAAACTACTGGCGAGGTCACAGAAGGTCTAAACTACTGGCGAGGCCACAGAAGGTCCAAACTACTGGCGAGGCTGCAGGAGGTCTAAACTATTGGCGAGGCCACAGAAGGTCCAAACTACTGGCGAGGCAGCAGGAGGTCTAAACTACTGGCGAGGCCGCAGAAGGTCTAAACCACTGGCGAGGCCGCAGAAGGTCTAAACCACTGGCGCGGCCGCAGAAGGTCCAAACTACTGGCGAGGCTGCAGGAGGTCTAAACTACTGGCGAGGCCACAGAAGGTCCAAACTACTGGCGAGGCTGCAGGAGGTCTAAACTATTGGCGAGGCCACAGAAGGTCCAAATTACTGGCGAGGCCGCAGAAGGTCTTAACTGCTGGCGTGGCGACAGAAGGCTAGCTACATGCAGAAACTGAGGTTAGTGTAGCTGTCTGATAGGCCTACATGGCTTCAGCTCCCCTCTGGCTTTGTCAAATGACGAGAGATCAGGTCTTCCTGCCCCTTCCATAATGAGCATACCAACCTCTCCTGTCAGACATTATGCTCTCACTCTGTCCAGACAGAGTTTGAGTCTCTCGCTCCCTCTTTCTCCCCCTCCCTCTTTCTCTCCACCTCTCACTCCCTGTCACAGCAGAGAGCCTGAGTCAAGGCAACCTTGTGAGTGATTATATACAGTGCAGCAGTGTTGACGCTAGCAATATACAGTACATGGTCAAACGCTTCCACACACACACACACACACACACACACACACACACACACACACACACACACACACACACACACACACACACACACACACAGGTGTATGAGTGTGTGTGTGAATGCGTGTGTGTGTGTGTGTGTTGTGTGTGTGTGTGTGTGTGGTACAGTGCTGCGCAGCAAGGCTGCCAGGCGAGCATCAAACATCTGCGAGTTAAGATGTTTCTTAGTGATATGCTAATGGGGCTGGATGGGAGAATGAGATGGACAAACGTAGCGGTCAGAAAACTCTGCCTCCTCTCCCCCACTATCTCTTTCTCTCACTCTGATTTCTTCTCTCTCTCCATCTCACCCCCTAGCTCTTAACCCCTGGGCACTTATATATATATATCCAAGAGGTTTGGATTGCTTTAAGCAACATAGGGCCTCTCTTCCAATCCACCTTCTTTCCCCCTCCACTCCCATCCCCTCTACCCAGCACATTAACACTGTTAACTCTACACCATAGAGTCCATTGACTCTTCCCAGTCACACAACACACACACACACGCACACACACAGTAGTGTAGAAAGCAGGTGCTCATGAATATTTAAGAGTGGTGAAATGGCCAAATTGTTTGGTTCTGATTCTAATAACTGTGTGTGTGTGTGTGTGTGTGTGTGTGCACATGTGTGTGTGGAGGGGAAGGGGGGGGTGCGTCCTCTCCACCAATCGTTCAGAATCAAAGTAACCTCTTTTCGATTCCCACTCTCTCATAAATATTCATGATTAGAGGGACATGTTCCCGGAAGAGTGTTTTGCCAGATCTCATTTAGAGAGATACTTTCTGTGATTGTGTGTGTATATGTTTGAGAGAAAGAGAGAGAGAGAGACTTTTTGTCTTTCTTTAATGAAACATTCTCATTTCATTAAAACATCACCCCCCCTTAAAAATAAAACACCAAAATATATCCTGTACTGTCTACACGTACCATACTCACCTTGCCCTCTACCCTACCATACAAAACACCACACATCACAATACCAAAAACCTCACCACTTCTACAACCGTATATCCAAAACATCTTCCCCAGCAGTACAGACGGCCCCCCAACACACCTATACAACTCAGTATAGAACTCCAAAGTTCGCTCCCACATCTCTCCCACCACAGAGGTCACCCGCCCATCAGACAGCCACATCTCCCCCACCACAGAGGTCACCCGCCCATCAGACAGCCACATCTCCCCTACCACAGAGGTCACCCGCCCATCAGACAGCCACATCTCCCCCACCACAGAGGTCACCTGCCCATCAGACAGCCACATCTCCCCCACCACAGAGGTCACCCGCCCATCAGACAGCCACATCTCCCCCACCACAGAGGTCACCCGCCCATCAGACAGCCACATCTCCCCCACCCCAGAGGTCACCCGCCCATCAGACAGCCACATCTCTCCCACCACAGAGGTCACCCGCCCATCACACAGCAGTAGACAATGCATACCCTTGGCTTCACCGCTCTGTCTTTCCAAACCAAAGAAGAAGGAGCTGGGAGCATCCATCTCCTTGAGCACAGAGAACCTGGCTCTTACAAGTGCTCCCTTTGCTTTAACCTGGAAAAAACTGCCCAGGTCCCGACGTAATTCAGCTAAATTAGCCTGGAGGCCTACAGCGCCTTGCGAAAGTATTCACCACCCTAGGCATTTTTCCTATTTTGTTGCACTGCAACCTGTGATTGAAACAGAGTTCATTTGGATTTATTGTAATGGACATACACAAAATAGTCAAAATTGGTGAAGTGAAAAAAAAAATGATGTAAAAATAAATAAATACCAATACAGAAAAGTGGTGCATATGTATCTTTACTATGAAGCCCCTAAATAAGATCTGATGCAACCAATTGTCTTCAGAAGTCACATAATTAGTTAAATAATGTTCAACCTGTGTGCAATCTAAGTGTCACATGATCTGTCACATGATCTCAGTATACATACACCTGTTCTGAAAGGCCCCAGAGTCTACAACACCACTAAGCAAAGGGCATCACCAAGCAAGCGGCACTATGAAGACCAAGGAGCTCTCCAAACAGGTCAGGGACAAAGTTGTAGAGAAGTACAGATCAGTGTTGAGTTATAACATTTAAAAAAAAACTTTGAACATCCCACAGAGCACCATTAAATCCATTATTAAAAATGGAAAGAACATGGCACCACAACAAACCTTCCCCGACACATACAAAGCCCTGCCCCGCCCTCCTTTTGGAAAATCTGACCACGACTCCATTTTGTTGCTCCCAGCCTATATACAGAAACTAAAACAGGTCTGTTCAATGCTGGTCAGACCAATCTGATTCCACGCTTCAAGATTGCTTCGATCACCTGGACTGGGATATGTTCCGCATAGCGTTGGACAACAACATTGATGAATACGCTGATTCAATGCACGAGTTTATTAGCAAGTGCATCGGTGATGTTGTTCCCACAGCAACTATTAAAACCTTCCTCAACCAGAAACCGTGGATTGATGTCAGCATTCGTGCAAAACTGAAATTGCGAACCACTGCTTTGAATCAGGGAAAGGCGACCGGTAACATGACCGAATACAAACAGTGTAGCTATTAACTTCTTTGGGGTACCCCGCCTTCTTCTCAATGTCCGCCTAAAGACTTACCCTAATCTAAATGCCTGTAGCTCAGGCCCAAAAGCAAGGATATGCATATTATTGGTATCATTTGAAAGGAAATGGATTTTGTGGAAATTAAAGGAAATGGATTTTGTGGAAATTAAAGGAAAGGATTTTGTGGAAATGTGAATTGAATGTAGGAGAATATAACACAATAGATCTGGTAGAGGAAAATAGAAGGAAATAAACATACGTTTTCTGTTCTTTATTGTTGCTGCATCATCTTTCAAATGAACAAGAACAGCCAAACATACAGATAGGATGCTGGGGATGGTTTGAATGAAGAGCATAAGATGGCAACAATAGCTGAGCAAAGTGTTAGACAGATACCTTCAAAAATGAGCGAGCTACATGACATTGAGCATGAAGTCACCCAGGTGTCCCACACAAATGTACCCAAATTGGTACAGTGATACATTTTGAAGGAAAGGACTATATACAAAATACATAAATGCTATTCTAACACCCCCCACCCCCCAAAAATATATCTTTTTAAATAAATAAATAATAATAATTAAACGTAAACAAATAACAAGGGTAACTATTTACACATTTTCTATTTGCAATATTGCGAATACCCTCAGTCGTCTACACTATATTTTGCTGCTGGTGCCATGGCCCATAGCAGTCTCTTTCTGGTGTAAAGCAGAGGCTTACTGAACAGGTGGTGCAGGTGATGGGGCATTTCCTGTGACAAAGGGCACAACAACATCTCCCTACTGTGCCCCTTTTGCCCTGAGGCACATTCATGCCCGCAGAGATGAATCTGGGCAGGTGAACACCACTGGTTGGAGGAGAAGGGACAGAGATAGAGGGGACAGAAGGTGCTCCAGTGGACTTGCTGTAGCTAGCAAGCTCCTGGATGAGCAGCTCCCTGAAGGCTAGCTGTGAGATGGGGGGCTGTCCACAGCTCTTGGCCATTTCCTTCTGGAGGATGAAGGCATTCACCACAGCAATGTTGATGAAATGATAGAAAAATGTCTTGTACCATTTCATGGTCTTGTGAACAACATTGTAGTACCCTATCAGTGCATCTGACAGGTCCACACCTCCCATGCCCTAGTTGTAGCCCTTCACAGCAGCTGGATTGGGGACATTGTTTGTGGTCCATGCCCCGCTACCATCCTTCACACGCCTGACGACGTGATCGCCACTGAAGGACTTGTGGATAGTTGTGCACATGACCACCTCTCTGGTATCCATCCACTTTACAAAGAGCAGGCCATCTTCACGAATCCATCGCATGGTACCCCGCTCAGTCCGCTTAGGCATGTCGTTCACCTTTGTTTTTGGAAAGCTCACAGATCACTGCACCTGTACATAGCCCATCCAACTACCTCATCCCCATAATGTATTTATATATTTATCTTGCTCCTTTGCTCCCAAGTATCTCTACTTGCACATTCATCTTCTGCACATGTACCATTCTGTGACGACTCCAACTGAAGGTGGCTCCCCGAAGGTGGCTTTACTGCAAAAGCGATTATCAATCAGTAGACAACATATTAGGTACAGTTACAGCAAAGTAGATTAGTCACGAAAGTCAGAAATAGGAATAAAATTAATCAATTACCTTTGAAAATCTTCTTCTTTTGGCAATAGTAAAGGTCACGACGAAACAATAAAGTGTCGTTTGTTTGATATAATCAATTTTTATAGCCTAACACGAAACATTTTGTAAACGGCTTGTGTCGTAAATTCAGTGTCCTTCAACTTTGGACATAACATTCAATGTAATTACTCACTCTAAACGGACGTTTATCGAGTCAAGTTTGGTTTCATTGCAATCCTCTGTTTGTTAGTAAAACAACCACACTTCATGGTTCTTTTCCCGGGGCATATTGACCGAAAGGAACTGATTTGAACACACCAAACCATGACCTCATTGCGCACCAATGATATGACCGGTTCTTCGTTGATTGACTGTATTTCGGACCAATGACCACTGATCGTCTTGAAATCTAGCTGGGTAGATAGCCAATGAGCTGAGGTAAATGACAACATGTGATGGTTCTATCCAGGAAGACTATCCTTTATGGGAAACTCAAGCGTATAGACACAACCATTGGCCATTGTAAATTCTACGAGGCAGCCACACTGGTTACGCGCAGCATTTCTGTTTTGAGAGCATTTTCAGAGAAGAATTATGGCAAGTAAATATTTAAAATCGAAGACAAAGACAAAGTATACAGATCTACGCGATATCATTGACGAAATTGATAGTGAGAGTGAACTCCAAGATGATTCAGACATTGAGAATTGTTTTGACTCTAAATCTGAGGTGATGTTCCTGTATGGAGAAGATTCTGTGTTGGATTGGTGAGTAACGTTGTTTGAAATTAACAATATCAAATATTATTCATTTGTGTTGTTTGAGATATTTTTTATTTTATTTGCCATATATAAAAATATGACTAGGACATGAAATATAAAGTACACATATAAGTATAATGAAATGTATAAAGTACACATTGCTCTACATTGTGGGTGTATGTCTGTATGTCTGTGTGTCTGTGTCTGTGTTTCTGTGTCTGTGTGTCTGTATATATTACATATTTTTACATGTATTTTATCTAAACATGGAATGGACAACACCTCACCTTAGTGATTGTTTACTTACTCTATATATACAGTGCCTTGTGAAAGTATTCGGCCCCCTTGAACTTTGCGACCTTTTGCCATATTTCAGGCTTCAAACATAAAGATATAAAACTGTATTTTTTTGTGAAGAATCAACAACAAGTGGGACACAATCATGAAGTGGAACGACATTTACGGAGACTTGATTACACACAGGTGGATTGTATTTATCATCATTAGTCATTTAGGTCAACATTGGATCATTCAGAGATCCTCACTGAACTTCTGGAGAGAGTTTGCTGCACTGAAAGTAAAGGGGCTGAATAATTTTGCACGCCCAATTGTTCAGTTTTTGATTTTAAAAAAAAGTTTAAAATATCAAATAAATGGCCGTTCCACTTCATGATTGTGTTCCACTTGTTGTTGATTCTTCACAAAAAAATACAGTTTTATATCTTTATGTTTGAAGCCTGAAATGTGGCAAAAGGTCGCAAAGTTCAAGGGGGCCGAATACTTTCGCAAGGCACTGTAATCTGTGTCTGTGTCTTTATTTCATAGTCCCAGCGATTCTGATTGGGAGCCCATACTGCCAAGGTGCAAATCCCCCACTGAAGCTGGTCCATCCAGGAGCTTGCTAGCTACAGCAAGACCACTGTAGCACCTTCTGTCCCCTCTACCTCTGTCCCATCTGCTCCTTCAACCAGTGGTGTGCACATGCCTAAATTCATCATTGCAGGCAGGAATGTGCCTCAGGGCAAAAAGGGCTCAGTAGGGAGGCTTCGTTGTGCTCTTTGCCACAAGAAATCCCCTGTCACCTGCACCACCTGTTCAGTGACCCTCTGCTTCACACCAGAAAGAGACTGCTATAGGCTATGACATCAGCAGCACAATATTGTGTAGAGGACTGAGGGTCTTCACATTATTGAACATTGAAAGTGTAAAAAGTTAACCTTGTTATTTTACATTTTTTTAAATATTCCTTTTTTTTCTTCAATTTTTCAAATATATATTTTTTGGGGTATGTTAGAATAATTGTTTTGTATTTTGTATATAGTTATTTGCATCGATGTATCAATGTACCAATTAGGCCACTTGGGTACATTTGGGAAACTTGTGAGGGACACCTGGGTGACTTCATGCTCAATGGCATGTACCTCACTCATTCCTGAAGGTCTGTCTGAAACTTTGGTCAAATACTGTTGTCTACTTATGTTCTTATTTGAACGTATCCCCAGTATCATATCTGAATGTTTGGTTGTTCTTCTTTTTTTGTTAAAGAAGCAACAACAGTAAAAGAACAGAAAACGTCTGTTTATTTCCTTGTATTTTCTCCTACCAGATCTATTGTGTTATATTCTCCTACATTCAATTCACATTTCCACAAACTTCAGAGTGTTTCCTTTCAAATGATACCAAGAATATGCATATCCTTGTTTCAGGGCCTGAGCTAAAGGCAGTTCGATTAGGGTATGTTTCAGGGCCTGAGCTAAAGGCAGTTCGATTAGGGTATGTTTCAGGGCCTGAGCTAAAGGCAGTTCGATTAGGGTATGTTTCAGGGCCTGAGCTAAAGGCAGTTCGATTAGGGTATGTTTCAGGGCCTGAGCTAAAGGCAGTTCGATTAGGGTATGTTTCAGGGCCTGAGCTAAAGGCAGTTCGATTAGGGTATGTTTCAGGGCCTGAGCTAAAGGCAGTTCGATTAGGGTATGTTTCAGGGCCTGAGCTAAAGGCAGTTCGATTAGGGTATGTTTCAGGCGGGAAATTGAGAAAATAGGGAGGGCTATCCTTAACAGGTTTTAAAATGTAAAAACACTCACACAAACACACACAAATACTCATGCACACACCCTCACACACTTACAGAAACACACAAACACACACAAATACTCATGCACACACCCTCACACACTTACAGAAACACACAAACACACACAAATACTCATGCACACACCCTCACACACTTACAGAAACACACAAACACACACAAATACTCATGCACACACCCTCACACACTTACAGAAACACACTTACAGAAACACACAAACACACACAAATACTCATGCACACACCCTCACACACTTACAGAAACACACAAACAAACACAAATACTCATGCACACACCCTCACACACTTACAGAAACACACAAATACTCATGCACACACCCTCACACACTTACAGAAACACACAAACAAACACACATACTCATGCACACACCCTCACACACTTATAGAAACACACAAACACACACAAATACTCATGCACACACCCTCACACACTTACAGAAACACACAAACAAACACACATACTCATGCACACACCCTCACACACTTACAGAAACACACAAACACACACACACACTCATGCACACACCCTCACACACTTACAGAAACACACAAACACACACAAATACTCATGCACACACCCTCACACACTTACAGAAACACACAAACACACACACATACTCATGCACACACCCTCACACACTTACAGAAACACACAAACAAACACACATACTCATGCACACACCCTCACACACTTACAGAAACACACAAACACAATAAAATACTCATGCACACACCCTCACACACTTACAGAAACACACTTACAGAAACACACAAACACACACAAATACTCATGCACACACCCTCACACACTTACAGAAACACACAAACAAACACACATACTCATGCACACACCCTCACACACTTACAGAAACACACAAACAAATCAAATCAAATCAAATCAAATCAAATTTTATTTGTCACATACACATGGTTAGCAGATGTTAATGCGAGTGTAGCGAAATGCTTGTGCTTCTAGTTCCGACAATGCAGTAATAACGAGCAAGTAATCTAACTAACAATTCCAAAAAAAAACTACTGTCTTATACACAGTGTAAGGGGATAAAGAATATGTACATAAGGATATATGAATGAGTGATGGTACAGAGCAGCATAGGCAAGATACAGTAGATGATATCGAGTACAGTATATACATATGAGATAAGTATGTAAACCAAGTGGCATAGTTAAAGTGGCTAGTGATACATGTATTACATAAGGATGCAGTCGATGATATAGAGTACAGTATCAACGTATGCATATGAGATGAACAATGTAGGGTAAGTAACATTATATAAGGTAGCATTGTTTAAAGTGGCTAGTGATATATTTACATCATTTCCCATCAATTCCCATGATTAAAGTGGCTGGAGTAGAGTCAGTGTCATTGACAGTGTGTTGGCAGTAGCCACTCAATGTTAGTGGTGGCTGTTTAACAGTCTGATGGCCTTGAGATAGAAGCTGTTTTTCAGTCTCTCGGTCCCAGCTTTGATGCACCTGTACTGACCTCGCCTTCTGGATGACAGCGGGGTGAACAGGCAGTGGCTCGGATGGTTGATGTCCTTGATGATCTTTATGGCCTTCCTGTAGCATCGGGTGGTGTAGGTGTCCTGGAGGGCAGGTAGTTTGCCCCCGGTGATGCGTTGTGCAGACCTCACTACCCTCTGGAGAGCCTTACGGTTGAGGGCGGTGCAGTTGCCATACCAGGCGGTGATACAGCCCGCCAGGATGCTCTCGATTGTGCATCTGTAGAAGTTTGTGAGTGCTTTTGGTGACAAGCCAAATTTCTTCAGCCTCCTGAGGTTGAAGAGGCGCTGCTGCGCCTTCCTCACGATGCTGTCTGTGTGAGTGGACCAATTCAGTTTGTCTGTGATGTGTATGCCGAGGAACTTAAAACTTGCTACCCTCTCCACTACTGTTCCATCGATGTGGATGGGGGTGTTCCCTCTGCTGTTTCCTGAAGTCCACAATCATCTCCTTAGTTTTGTTGGCGTTGAGTGTGAGGTTATTTTCCTGACACCACACTCCGAGGGCCCTCACCTCCTCCCTGTAGGCCGTCTCGTCGTTGTTGGTAATCAAGCCTACCACTGTTGTGTCGTCCGCAAACTTGATGATTGAGTTGGAGGCGTGCATGGCCACGCAGTCGTGGGTGAACAGGGAGTACAGGAGAGGGCTCAGAACGCACCCTTGTGGGGCCCCAGTGTTGAGGATCAGCGGGGAGGAGATGTTGTTGCCTACCCTCACCACCTGGGGGCGGCCCGTCAGGAAGTCCAGTACCCAGTTGCACAGGGCGGGGTCGAGACCCAGGGTCTCGAGCTTGATGACGAGCTTGGAGGGTACTATGGTGTTGAATGCCGAGCTGTAGTCGATGAACAGCATTCTCACATAGGTATTCCTCTTGTCCAGATGGGTTAGGGCAGTGTGCAGTGTGGTTGAGATTGCATCGTCTGTGGACCTATTTGGGCGGTAAGCAAATTGGAGTGGGTCAAGGGTGTCAGGTAGTGTGGAGGTGATATGGTCCTTGACTAGTCTCTCAAAGCACTTCATGATGACGGATGTGAGTGCTACGGGGCGGTAGTCGTTTAGCTCAGTTACCTTAGCTTTCTTGGGAACAGGAACAATGGTGGCCCTCTTGAAGCATGTGGGAACAGCAGACTGGTATAGGGATTGATTGAATATGTCCGTAAACACACCGGCCAGCTGGTCTGCGCATGCTCTGAGGGCGCGGCTGGGGATGCCGTCTGGGCCTGCAGCCTTGCGAGGGTTAACACGTTTAAATGTCTTACTCACTTCGGCTGCAGTGAAGGAGAGACCGCATGTTTCCGTTGCAGGCCGTGTCAGTGGCACTGTATTGTCCTCAAAGCGGGCAAAAACAAACACACATACTCATGCACACACCCTCACACACTTACAGAAACACACAAACACACACAAATACTCATGCACACACCCTCACACACTTACAGAAACACACAAACACACACAAATACTCATGCACACACCCTCACACACTTACAGAAACACACAAACAAACACACATACTCATGCACACACCCTCACACACTTACAGAAACACACAAACACACACACATACTCATGCACACACCCTCACACACTTACAGAAACACACAAATACTCATGCACACACCCTCACACACTTACAGAAACACACAAACACAAACAGATACTCATGCACACACCCTCACACACTTACAGAAACACACAAACACACACACATACTCATGCACACACCCTCACACACTTACAGAAACACACAAACACACACAAATACTCATGCACACACCCTCACACACTTACAGAAACACACAAACACACACAGATACTCATGCACACACCCTCACACACTTACAGAAACACACAAACACAGACATTCACACAAACGCTCTTTGGTGTTGTTTGGAGTAGAGGACATGTTATGACCAGATGACTACAGTCTAGTACAGTCCCCTGGTTTGGAGTAGAGGACATGTTATGACCAGATGACTCCAGTCTAGTACAGTCCCCTGGTTTGGAGTAGAGGACATGTTATGACCAGATGACTACAGTCTAGTACAGTCCCCTGGTTTGGAGTAGAGGATATATTTTGACCAGATGACTACAGTCTAGTACAGTCCCCTGGTTTGGAGTAGAGGACATGTTATGACCAGATGACTCCAGTCTAGTACAGTCCCCTGGTTTGGAGTAGAGGATATATTTTGACCAGATGACTACAGTCTAGTACAGTCCCCTGGTTTGGAGTAGAGGATATATTTTGACCAGATGACTCCAGTCTAGTACAGTCCCCTGGTTTGGAGTAGAGGATATATTTTGACCAGATGACTACAGTCTAGTACAGTCCCCTGGTTTGGAGTAGAGGACATGTTATGACCAGATGACTCCAGTCTAGTACAGTCCCCTGGTTTGGAGTAGAGGATATATTTTGACCAGATGACTACAGTCTAGTACAGTCCCCTGGTTTGGAGTAGAGGACATGTTATGACCAGATGACTCCAGTCTAGTACAGTCCCCTGGTTTGGAGTAGAGGATATATTTTGACCAGATGACTCCAGTCTAGTACAGTCCCCTGGTTTGGAGTAGAGGATATATTTTGACCAGATGACTCCAGTCTAGTACAGTCCCCTGGTTTAGAGTAGAGGATATATTTTGACCAGATGACTACAGTCTAGTACAGTCCCCTGGTTTGGAGTTGAGGACATGTTATGACCAGATGACTCCAGTCTAGTACAGTCCCCTGGTTTGGAGTAGAGGATATATTTTGACCAGATGACTCCAGTCTAGTACAGTCCCCTGGTTTGGAGTAGAGGACATGTTATGACCAGATGACTCCAGTCTAAGTCAGTCCCCTGGTTTGGAGTAGAGGATATATTTTGACCAGATGCCTCCAGTCTTGGACAGTCCCCTGGTTTGTAGCTATAGGATCAGAAACAGGGGAGGTGGGAGGTCAAACTGATCTATTTTGGACGTTTTTCACAACATCTCCCCAGTCGGTAAGCGTCCTCGCTTTGCAACGGCCGGCACAGCCACAAAGCCATAAGCCCCATCCATTTCTGACATTTTTATTCTTAATAAAATTAGCTTTTAAACCCATCCCTAACCACACTGCTAAACGTATGACTAACCCTAACCTGTTGACTTTCTGGTTCAGGCAGGCAGCAAGTGAAAACCCCCTAACCTGTTGACTTTCTGGCTCAGGCAGGCAGCAAGGGAAAACCCTAACCTGTTGACTTTCTTTCTCAGGCAGGCAGCAAGTGAAAACCCCTAACCTGTTGACTTTCTGGCTCAGGCAGGCAGCAAGGGAAAACCCCTAACCTGTTGACTTTCTGGCTCAGGCAGGCAGCAAGTGAAAACCCTAACCTGTTGACTTTCTGGCTCAGGCAGGCAGCAAGGGAAAACCCTAACCTGTTGACTTTCTGGCTCAGGCAGGCAGCAAGTGAAAACCCTAACCTGTTGACTTTCTGGCTCAGGCAGGCAGCAAGTGAAAACCCCTAACCTGTTGACTTTCTGGCTCAGGCAGGCAGCAAGGAAAACCCTAACCTGTTGACTTTCTGGCTCAGGCAGGCAGCAAGGGAAAACCCTAACCTGTTCACTTTCTTTCTCACGCAGGCAGCAAGTGAAATCCTCTAACCTGTTGACTTTCTGGCTCAGGCAGGCAGCAAGGGAAAACCCTAACCTGTTGACTTTCTGGCTCAGGCAGGCAGCAAGGGAAACCCCTAACCTGTTGACTTTCTGGCTCAGGCAGGCAGCAAGGGAAACCCCTAACCTGTTGACTTTCTGTCTCAGGCAGGCAGCAAGGGAAAACCCCTAACCTGTTGACTTTCTGGCTCAGGCAGGCAGCACAGGAAACCCCTAACCTGTTGACTTTCTGTCTCAGGCAGGCAGCAAGGGAAACCCCTAACCTGTTGACATTCTGGCTCAGGCAGGCAGCAAGTGAAAACCCCTAACCTGTTGACTTTCTGGCTCAGGCAGGCAGCAAGGGAAAACCCCTAACCTGTTGACTTTCTGGCTCAGGCAGGCAGCAAGTGAAATCCCCTAACCTGTTGACTTTCTGGCTCAGGCAGGCAGCAAGTGAAAACCCTAACCTGTTGACTTTCTGGCTCAGGCAGGCAGCAAGTGAAAACCCCTAACCTGTTGACTTTCTGGCTCAGGCAGGCAGCAAGGGAAAACCCTAACCTGTTGACTTTCTGGCTCAGGCAGGCAGCAAGGGAAAACCCTAACCTGTTGACTTTCTGGCTCAGGCAGCCTGCAAGGGAAACCCCTAACCTGTTGACTTTCTGGCTCAGGCAGGCAGCAAGTGAAAACCCTAACCTGTTGACTTTCTGGCTCAGGCAGGCAGCAAGGGAAAACCCCTAACCTGTTGACTTTCTGGCTCAGGCAGGCAGCAAGTGAAAACCCTAACCTGTTGACTTTCTGGCTCAGGCAGGCAGCAAGGGAAACCCCTAACCTGTTGACTTTCTGGCTCAGGCAGGCAGCAAGGGAAAACCCTAACCTGTTGACTTTCTGGCTCAGGCAGGCAGCAAGGGAAAACCCTAACCTGTTGACTTTCTGGCTCAGGCAGGCAGCAAGGGAAAACCCTAACCTGTTGACTTTCTGGCTCAGGCAGGCAGCAAGGGAAACCCCTAACCTGTTGACTTTCTGGCTCAGGCAGGCAGCAAGGGAAAACCCCTAACCTGTTGACTTTCTGGCTCAGGCAGGCAGCAAGGGAAACCCCTAACCTGTTGAACGTCAATATTCATTTGAGGGGATGATTTACACATAAATCAGTTTCACCATTTAAAAATGGTGAAGAGTCCCCCCATTTGAATGTGTATCTGCAGTAGATTTCCCTATTTTAACGTGTATCTACTGTAGAGTCCCCCCATTTGAATGTGTATCTACTGTAGAGTCCCCCCCATTTGAATGTGTATCTACTGTAGAGTCCCCCATTTGAAGGTGTATCTACTGTAGAGTCCCCCATTTGAAGGTGTATCTACTGTAGAGTCCCCCATTTGAAGGTGTATCTACTGTAGAGTCCCCCATTTGAAGGTGTATCTACTGTAGAGTCCCCCCATTTGAAGGTGTATCTACTGTAGAGTCCGCCCTTTTTAAGGTGTATCTACAGTAGAGTCCCCCCATTTGAATGTGTATCGACAGTAGAGTCGCCCCATTTGAATGTGTATCTGCAGTATAGTTCTCCCATTTGAATGGGTATCTACTGTAGAATCCGCCCTTTTTAAGTTGTATCTACAGTAGAGTCCCCCCATTTGAATGTGTATCTACAGTAGAGTCCCCCCATTTGAATGTGTATCGACAGTAGAGTCGCCCCATTTGAATGTGTATCTGCAGTATAGTTCTCCCATTTGAATGGGTATCTACTGTAGAATCCGCCCTTTTTAAGTTGTATCTACAGTAGAGTCCCCCCATTTGAATGTGTATCTACAGTAGATTCCCCCCATTTGAATGTGTATCTACAGTAGAGTCCCTCCATTTGAATGTGTATCTACAGTAGAGTCCTCCCATTTGAATGTGTATCTACAGTAGAGTCCTCCCATTTGAATGTGTATCTACAGTAGAGTCCTCCCATTTGAATGTGTATCTACAGTAGAGTCCCCCCATTTGAATGTGTATCTACAGTAGAGTCCTCCCATTTGAATGTGTATCTACAGTAGAGTCCTCCCATTTGAATGTGTATCTACAGTAGAGTCCCCCCATTTGAATGTGTATCTACAGTAGAGTCCCCCCATTTGAATGTGTATCGACAGTAGAGTCGCCCCATTTGAATGTGTATCTACAGTAGAGTCCTCCCATTTGAATGTGTATCTACAGTAGAGTCCTCCCATTTGAATGTGTATCTACAGTAGAGTCCCCCCATTTGAATGTGTATCTACAGTAGAGTCCTCCCATTTGAATGTGTATCTACAGTAGAGTCCTCCCATTTGAATGTGTATCTACAGTAGAGTCCTCCCATTTGAATGTGTATCTACAGTAGAGTCCTCCCATTTGAATGTGTATCTACAGTAGAGTCCCCCCATTTGAATGTGTATCTACAGTAGAGTCCTCCCATTTGAATGTGTATCTACAGTAGAGTCCCCCCATTTGAATGTGTATCTACAGTAGAGTCCTCCCATTTGAATGTGTATCTACAGTAGAGTCCTCCCATTTGAATGTGTATCTACAGTAGAGTCCCCCCATTTGAATGTGTATCTACAGTAGAGTCCTCCCATTTGAATGTGTATCTACAGTAGAGTCCCCCCATTTGAATGTGTATCTACAGTAGAGTCCTCCCATTTGAATGTGTATCTACAGTAGAGTCCTCCCATTTGAATGTGTATCTACAGTAGAGTCCTCCCATTTGAATGTGTATCTACAGTAGAGTCCTCCCATTTGAATGTGTATCTACAGTAGAGTCCTCCCATTTGAATGTGTATCTACAGTAGAGTCCTCCCATTTGAATGTGTATCTACAGTAGAGTCCCTCCATTTGAATGTGTATCTACAGTAGAGTCCTCCCATTTGAATGTGTATCTACAGTAGAGTCCTCCCATTTGAATGTGTATCTACAGTAGAGTCCTCCCATTTGAATGTGTATCTACAGTAGAGTCCTCCCATTTGAATGTGTATCTACAGTAGAGTCCTCCCATTTGAATGTGTATCTACAGTAGAGTCCCCCATTTGAATGTGTATCTACAGTAGAGTCCTCCCATTTGAATGTGTATCTACAGTAGAGTCCTCCCATTTGAATGTGTATCTACAGTAGAGTCCTCCCATTTGAATGTGTATCTACAGTAGAGTCCTCCCATTTGAATGTGTATCTACAGTAGAGTCCCCCATTTGAATGTGTATCTACAGTAGAGTCCTCCCATTTGAATGTGTATCTACAGTAGAGTCCTCCCATTTGAATGTGTATCTACAGTAGAGTCCCCCCATTTGAATGTGTATCGACAGTAGAGTCGCCCCATTTGAATGTGTATCTACAGTAGAGTCCTCCCATTTGAATGTGTATCTACAGTAGAGTCCTCCCATTTGAATGTGTATCTGGATAAATTCACTTATAGCGTATTACATATAATCAAAGTCCCACATTCCCATGACGACATCAAGCTGGTGACTCTACATACTGCATTTTGTTTTGGTTCTGTTTCAAATGATGTTGTTCCCAACAGAAATGGTAAATCATGTATTGTGTCATTTTGGAGTCACTTCTAATGTAAAAAAGCATAGGATATGTTTCTGAACACTTCTACATTAAATGTAGATGTCTCCATCATTACGGATAATCATGAATGAGAAAGTTACAGATGCACAAAGACCATTCCCCCAAAACATACTAACCTCTTACCATTACCAATAACAGGGGAGGTTAGCAGTTTTTGGGGTGTATGGATAACATCTGATAATTCCCAAACCCCCCAAATACACTCATCTGTCACAACTATAGCCGCAACAAACACATAGGGACATTGCTAAATCCTACGGGTAGCCCTCCTCATACCTCCGTTCCTCTGTACCCACCCCTCTACTCCTCTCACCCTCAGTGGTGAGGTGAAAGGTCATGGAAACGTCAGCTGTCCTGCTGATCACAGAGAGGGCTCAGAAGAGAGAAGAGGGGAGAGGGGGAGGTAGAGAGAGGAGAGGAGAGGGGAAGGGGAGGTAGAAAGCGGAGTGGAGAGGGGGAGGTAGAAAGAGGGGAGAGGGGAGGGAGAGAGCGGAGTGGAGAGGGGAAGGTAGAGAGAGGAGGGAAGAGGGGGAGGTAGAAAGAGGAGGGGAAAGGGGAGGTAGAGAGAGGAGGAGAGAGGGGGAGGTAGAGAGCAGAGTGGAGAGGGGAAGGTAGAGAGAGGAGGGAAGAGGGGGAGGTAGAAAGAGGAGGAGAGAGGGGGAGGTAGAGAGCGGAGTGGAAAGGGGAAGGTAGAGAGAGGGGAGAGGTGGAGGTAGAGAGAGGAGGGGAGATGGGAAGGTTGAGAGAGGAGGGGAGAGGTAGAGAGAGGAGAGAGGAGAGGGGAGGGGGAGGTAGAGAGAAGAGGGGAGAGGGGGAGGTAGAGAGAGGAGAGGGGAGGGGGAGGGGGACGTAGAGAGCGGAGTGGAGCGAGGGAGGTAGAAAGAGAAGGGGAGAGGGGGAGGTAGAGCGGAGTGGAGAGGGGAAGGTAGAGAGAGAGGGGAGGGGAGAGGGGAGGTAGAGAGAGGAGGGAGAGGGGGAGGTAGAGAGAGGAGGGGAGAGGGGGAGGTAGAGAGAGGAGGGGAGAGGGGGAGGTAGAGAGAGGGGGAGGTAGAGAGCGGTGTGGAGAGGGGGAGGTAGAGAGAGGTGGAGGTAGAGAGAGGAGGGGAGATGGGGAGGTAGAGAGCGGAGTGGAGAGGGGAAGGTTGAGAGAGGAGGGGAGAGGTAGAGAGAGGAGAGAGGAGAGGGGGGGGGGAGGTAGAGAGAAGAGGGGAGAGGGGGAGGTAGAGAGAGGAGAGGGGAGGGGGAGGGGGAGGTAGAGAGCGGAGTGGAGCGAGGGACGTAGAAAGAGAAGGGGAGAGGGGGAGGTAGAGCGGAGTGGAGAGGGGAAGGTAGAGAGAGGAGGGGAGAGGGGGAGGTAGAGAGAGGAGGGGAGAGGGGGAGGTAGAGAGAGGAGGGGAGAGGGGGAGGTAGAGAGCGGAGTGGAGAGGGGGAGGTAGAGAGAGGGGGAGGTAGAGAGCGGAGTGGAAAGGGGAGGTAGAGAGAGATGGGGAGA
>NC_056441.1:79194040-79319040 GCF_018296145.1 Oncorhynchus tshawytscha
TTTGCGTGCCCACATCAAGGCCATAGACAAGGTGAGGGTACAAGTGCCCCCAGTGGGGGAAATTGAGGTCAACGTGCAGGGGACAATAAGACACAGGTAGCAGAGGCTGGGCCATGTCATGCTATGGATGGGGTGTAGATGAGGCTGGGCCTAGTCAGGTTATAGATGGTGGTGTAGATTATGCTGGGCCTAGTCAGGTTGTGGATGGTGGTGTAGATGATGCTGGGTCTAGTCAGGTTATAGAGGGTGGTGTAGATGAGGCTGGGTCTAGTCAGGTTATGGAGGGTGGTGTATATGAGGCTGGGTCTAGTCAGGTTATAGATGGTGGTGTAGATTATGCTGGGCCTAGTCAGGTTGTGGATGGTGGTGTAGATGATGCTGGGTCTAGTCAGGTTATAGAGGGTGGTGTAGATGAGGCTGGGTCTAGTCAGGTTATGGAGGGTGGTGTATATGAGGCTGGGTCTAGTCAGGTTATGCTAGTGAATAAGGAGAGTATAGTGGGGAAGTGTAAGAGACTAGAGGGGAGGAGGGTGTCATGCGGATAAGGAAAAAAGGGGAGAAGAAAGGAGGTGGGAGGGGAGAGGCTGGTGTGGTTAAAGGCACCAAGGAACCTTGGTGCAGTGATCTGTGAGCTGCTCAGACAGCTGGTGCTTAAAGCTAGTGAGGGAGGTAAGAGTCTCCAGCTTTAGTGATTTTTGCAATTCATTCCAGTCATTGGCAACAGAGAACTGGATGGAAAGGTGGCCAAAGGATCAAATCAAATTTTATTTGTCACATACACATGGTTAGCAGATGTTATTGCGAGTGTAGCGAAATGCTTGTGCTTCTAGTTCCGACAATGCAGTAATAACCAACAAGTAATCTAACTAACAATTCCAAAACTACTGTCTTATACACAGTGTAAGGGGATAAAGAATATGTACATAAAGATATATGAATGAGTGATGGTACAGAGGAGCATAGGCAAGATACAGTAGATGGTATCGAGTACAGTATATACACATGAGATGAGTATGTAAACAAAGTGGCATAGTTAAAGTGGCTAGTGATACATGTATTACATAAGGATGCAGTAGATGATATAGAGTACAGTATATACGTATGCATATGAGATGAATAATGTAGGGTATGTAACATTATATTAGGTAGCATTGTTTAAAGTGGCTAGTGATATATTTTACATCATTTCCCATCAATTCCCATTATTAAAGTGGCTGAAGTTGAGTCAGTGTCAGTGTCAGTGTGTTGGCAGCAGCCACTCAATGTTAGTGGTGGCTGTTTAACAGTCTGATGGCCTTGAGATAGAAGCTGTTTTTCAGTCTCTCTGTCCCAGCTTTGATGCACCTGTACTGACCTCGCCTTCTGGATGATAGCGGGGTGAACAGGCAGTGGCTCGGGTGGTTGTTGTCCTTGATGATCTTTATGGCCTTCCTGTAACATTGGGTGGTGTAGGTGTCCTGGAGGGCAGGTAGTTTGCCCCCGGTGATGCGTTGTGCAGACCTCACTACCCTCTGGAGAGCCTTACGGTTGTGGGCGGAGCAGTTGCCGTACCAGGCGGTGATGCAGCCCGCCAGGATGCTCTCGATTGTTCATCTGTAGAAGTTTGTGAGTGCTTTTGAATTTCTTCAGCCTCCTGAGGTTGAAGAGGCGCTGCTGCGCCTTCTTCACGATGCTGTCTGTGTGAGTGGACCAATTCAGTTTGTCTGTGATGTGTATGCCGAGGAACTTAAAACTTGCTACCCTCTCCACTACTGTTCCATCGATGTGGATAGGGGGGTGTTCCCTCTGCTGTTTCCTGAAGTCCACAATCATCTCCTTTGTTTTGTTGACGTTGAGTGTGAGGTTATTTTTCTGACACCACACTCCGAGGGCCCTCACCTCCTCCCTGTAGGCCGTCTCGTCGTTGTTGGTAATCAAGCCTACCACTGTTGTGTCGTCCGCAAACTTGATGATTGAGTTGGAGGCGTGCGTGGCCACGCAGTCGTGGGTGAACAGGGAGTACAGGAGAGGGCTCAGAACGCACCCTTGTGGGGCCCCAGTGTTGAGGATCAGCGGGGTGGAGATGTTGTTGCCTACCCTCACCACCTGGGGGCAGCCCGTCAGGAAGTCCAGTACCCAGTTGCCCAGGGCGGGGTCGAGACCCAGGGTCTCGAACTTGATGACGAGCTTGGAGGGTACTATGGTGTTAAATGCCGAGCTGTAGTCGATGAACAGCATTCTCACATAGGTATTCCTCTTGTCCAGATGGGTTAGGGCAGTGTGCAGTGTGGTTGAGATTGCATCGTCTGTGGACCTATTTGGGGGTTAAGCAAATTGGAGTGGTTCTAGGGTGTCAGGTAGGGTGGAGGTGATATGGTCCTTGACTAGTCTCTCATAGTACTCCAAGATGACGGAAGTGAGTGCTACGAGGCGGTAGTCGTTTAGCTCAGTTACCTTAGCTTTCTTGGGAACAGGAACAATGGTGGCCCTCTTGAAGCATGTGGGAACAGCAGACTGGGATAGGGATTGATTGAATATGTCCGTAAACACACCAGCCAGCTGGTCTGCGCATGCTCTGAGGGCACGGCTGGGGATGCCGTCTGGGCCTGCAGCCTTGCGAGGGTTAACACGTTTAAATGTTTTCCTCACCTCGGCTGCAGTGAAGGAGAGGCCGCATGTTTTGGTCAGTGGCACTGTATTGTCCTCAAAGCGGGCAAAAAAAGTTATTTAGTCTGCCTTGGAGCAAGACATCCTGGTCCGTGACTGGGCAGGTTTTCTTCTTGTAGTCCGTGATTGACTGTAGACCCTGCCACATACCTCTTGTGTCTGAGCGGTTGAATTGAGATTCTACTTTGTCTCTATACTGACGCTTAGCTTGTTTGATTGCCTTGCGGAGGGAATAGCTACACTGTTTGTATTCTGTCATATTTCCGGACACCTTGCCCTGATTAAAAGCAGTAGTTCGCGCTTTCAGTTTCACGCGAATGCTGCCATCAATCCACGGTTTCTGGTTAGGGAATGTTTTAATCGTTGCTATGGGAACGACATCTTCAACGCACGTTCTAATGAACTCACACACCGAATCACCGTATTCGTCAATGTTGTTATCTGACGCAATACGAAACATATACCAGTCCACGTGATGGAAGCAGTCTTGGAGTGTGGAGTCAGCTTGGTCAGACCAGCGTTGAACAGACCTCAGCGTGGGAGCTTCTTTTTTTAGTTTCTGTCTGTAGGCAGGGATCAACAAAATGGAGTCGTGGTCAGCTTTTCTGAAAGGAGGGCGGGGCAGGGCCTTATATGCGTCGCGGAAGTTAGAGTAACAATGATCCAAGGTTTTTCCACCCCTGGTAACGCTATCGATATGCTGATAAAATTTAGGGAGTCTTGTTTTCAGATTAGCCTTGTTAAAATCCCCAGCTACAATGAATGCAGCCTCCGAATAAATGGATTCCAGTTTGCAAAGAGTCAAATAAAGTTCGTTCAGAGCCATAGATGTGTTTGCTTGGGGGGGGGATATATACGGCTGTGATTATAATCGAAGAGAATTCTCTTGGTAGATAATGTGGTCGACATTTGATTGTGAGGAATTCTAAATCAGGTGAACAGAAGGATTTGAGTTCCTGTATGTTTCTTTCATCACACCATGTCTCGTTAGCCATAAGGCATACGCCCCCGCCCCTCTTCTTACCAGAAAGATGTTTGTTTCTGTCGGCGCGATGCGTGGAGAAACCCGCTGGCTGCACCGCGTCCGATAGCGTCTCTCCAGTGAGCCATGTTTCCGTGAAGCAAAGAACGTTACAGTCTCTGATGTCCCTCTGGAATGCTACCCTTGCTCGGATTTCATCAACCTTGTTGTCAAGAGACTGGACATTGGCGAGAAGAATGCTAGGGAGTGGTGCACGATGTGCCCGTCTCCGGAGTCTGACCAGAAGACCGCCTCGAGAGGGATTCCCTTTTTTACGGAGTCGTTTTTTTGGGTCGCCGCATGGGATCCATTCCGTTGTCCTGGTTGAAAGGCAGAACACAGGATCCGCTTCGTGAAAATCATATTCTTGGTCGTACTGATGGTGAGTTGACGCTGATCTTATATTCAGTAGTTCTTCTCGACTGTATGTAATGAAACCTAAGATGACCTGGGGTAGTAATGTAAGAAATAAAACGTAAAAAAACAGGAGGAATTAGCTTTGGGGGTGACTAGAGAGTTATACCTGCTGGAGCGCGTGCTTCAGGTGGGTGCCGCTATGGTGACCAGTGAGCTGAGATAAGGCGGGGAGTTACCTATCAGAGACTTGTAGATGACCTGAAGCCAGTGGGTTTGGCGACGAGTATGAAGCAAGGGCCAGCCAACGAGAGCATACAGGTCGTAGTGGTGGGTAGTATATGGGGCTTTGGTGACAAAACAGATGGCACTGTGGTAGACTGCATCCAATTTGTTGAGTAGAGTGTTGGGGGCTATTTTGTAAATAACATCTCTGAAGTCGAGGATCGGCAGGATGGTCAGTTTTACGACGGCATGTTTGGCAGCATGAGTGAAGGATGCTTTGTTTGCGAAATAGGAAGCCAAATCTAGATTTGATTTTGCATTGGAGATGCTTAATGTGAGTCTGGAAGGAGAGTTTACAGGTATTTGTAGGGGTCCACATATTCTAAGTCAGAACCATCCAGAGTAGTGATGCTGGGCGGGCGGGCAGGTGTGGGCAACGATCGGTTGAAGAGCATGCATTTAGTTTTACTTGCATTTAAGATCAGTTGGAGGCCACGGAAGGAGAGTTGTATGGCATGGAAGCTCATCTGGAGGTTAGTTAAAACTTCACTAGGGTAGGGGGCACTATTTTCAGTTCCGGATGAAAAGCGTGCCCAAAGTAAACTGCCTGCTACTCAGGCCCAGAAGCTAGGATATGTATATAATAGATTTGGATAGAAAACACTCTAAAGTTTCCAAAACGGTTACAATAACGTCTGTGAGTGTAACAGAACTGATATGGCAGGCAAAAACCTGAGAGAAATCCATCCAGGAAGTGGGATTTTTTTTATTTTTGTAATTTTCATTTGAATGCCATTACAGTATCCATTGACTTAGGACTCAAATTGCACTTCCTATGGCTTCCGCTACAATGTCAACAGTGTTTAGAAATTGTTTCAGGCTTGTATTCTAAAATATTAGGGATTAAGAGCACTCTGAATGAGTGGACACTGCAGTGGCCCAGAGCTTTTTAATGCGCGAGTTCGAGAGCGTGCCATTATTGTTTACCTTTTATATTGACAATGTTATTGTCCGGTTTAAATATTATTGATTATTTAGGCTAAAAACAACATGAGGAATGATTATAAACAACGTTTGACATGTTTCTATGAACTTTACGAGGACTATTTGGATTTTTCGTCTGCCTGTTGTGACTGCGTTTGAGCCTGTGGATTACTGAACAAAACGTGCGAACAAAACTGAGGTTTTTGGAAATAAACATGGACTTTATTGAACAAAACAAACATTTACTGAGTAAATGGGAGTCTCATGAGTGCAACCATATGAAGATCATCAAACGTAAATGATTATTTTTATCACTATTTCTGACTTGTGTAACTCCTCTACTTGGCTTGTTACTGTTTGTAATGATTTGTCTGCTGGGCGCTGTTCTCAGAATATCGTAGTGTATGCTTTCGCCGTAAAGCCTTTTTGAAATGTGACACCGTGGTTGGATTAACAAGAAGTTAATCTTTACACCGATGTATAACACTTGTATGCTTCATGAATTGTTATGATGAGTATTTTTGTTTTTGAATTTGGCACTCAGCAATTTCACTGGATGTTGGCCAGGTGGAACTCTACCACCCCACGTCCCATAGTGAGTTAACACAGTGTCCAAAGAAGGGCCAGAGGTATACAGAATGGTGTCGTCTGCGTAGAGGTGGATCAGAGAATCACCAGCAGCAAGAGCGACATCATTGATGCATACAAAGAATTGAACCCTGTGGAACCCCCATAGAGACTGCCAGAGGTCCGGACAACAGGTCCTCCAATTTGACATACTGAACTGAACTCTGTCAGAGAAGTAGTTGGTGAACCAGGCGAGGCAGTCATTTGAGAAACCAACTGTTGAGTCTGCCGATAAGAATGTGGCGATTGACAGAGTCGAAAGCCTTGGCCAGGTCGATGAATACGGCTGCACAGTAATGTCTCTTATCGATGGCGGTTACGATATCATTTAGGACCTTGAGCGTGGCTGTGGTGCACCCATGACCAGCTCTGAAACCAGATTGCATAGCAGAGAAGGTACGGTGGGATTAGAAATGCTTTCGAAGACCTTAGAAAGGCAGGGTAGGATAGATATACGTAGGTCTACAGCAGTTTGGGTCTAGAGTGTCTCCCCCTTTGAAGAGAGAGATGACCGCGGCAGCTTTCCAATATATGGGATCTCAGACGATACGAAAGAGAGGTTGAACATGCTAGTAATAGGGGTTGCAACAATTTCGGCAAATCATTTTAGAAAGAGAGGGTCCAGGTTGTTTAGTCTGGCTGATTTGTATGGGTCAAGATTTTGCAGCTCTTTCAGAACATCAGCAATCTGTATTTTGGTGAAGGAGAAATGGGGAGGCTTGGGCGGGTTGCTGTGGGGGGTGCAGTGCTGTTGATCGGGGTAGGGCCTTAGAGGGACGTCGCTATGGAGGAAAGTCTGTTTTAGCCTCCGCGTGCGGTGACGTCGATAGACCAGTCGTGATGGATTAGTAGGGTTCCGAATAGCAGAGGGGCCCAAGTCCAATTGGCAAAATAGGTATAGTGGTCCAAGAAATTGGCCGATGGATCTATTCAGCTAACAGTCCAGTATTCTCTAGACAGCAAGCGGGCTGCGCTAGCAAGCTAGCAGATGGGCATTCAGGGGACGTCGTGGCGTAGGGGCCAGTTGAGCAGGTTACGTTGGTAGTCCAGTTGTGAAGGATCAGCGGGGTTCCGTGCCGCATACCGGCAGTAGAAGGTGTTGTAGCCCAGGAGTGGCTGACGGCCCTCTTCAGCAAGCCGGGAGAATGGGCCTAGCATGGGCTAGCTCCAGGCTAATTGGTGCTTGCTTCGGGAAAGACGTTAGCCAGGGTTGCAGCTAGCTAGCTGTGATGATCCGGTGAAAAGGTTCAGAGCTTGCAGTTGGAATCTGGGGATATGGAGAGAAAATAGCTGATGATCTCGAGCAGTGGTTAGCTGACTACTAGCTAGTAGCTAGTGAGCTGGCTAGCTTCTGTTGGGGGATTCCGGTTCCGAGGTAAATAAAAATACTTCAGAAAAAACAGATCCACATCACATTGGGTGAGGCGGGTTGCAGGATAGTATTTTCAAGTTGAGATTTAGAAAAATATTTAAAAAATATGCGAATAAAAATATCTAAAATATATATACACGGGACACGACTGCTACGCCATCATGAATGAGTGTGTATTTGTGTGAATGAATGAGTGCGTGTGTTTGTGTGTTTGTTTGTGAGAGTATGAGTGTGAGTGTGTTTCTGTATTTGTGAGTGTTTGTGTGAGTGTGTGTCTGTGTGTTTGTGTGTGTTGTGTGTGTTTTTGTGTTTGTGTGTGAGTGTGTGTGTTTGTGTGAGTGTGTGTGTTTGTGTGAGTGTGTGCATGCATGTGTGTATGTGTGTTTGTGTGCGTGTGTGAGTTTGTGTGTGTGTGCGTGTGTGTGTGTGTGAGTGTGTGTGTTTATGTGAGTGTGTGTGTATTTGTGTGTTTGTGTGAGTGTGTGTGTATATGTGTGTTTATGTGAGTGTGTGTGTTTATGTGAGTGTTTGTGTATATGTGTGTAAGTGTGAGTGTGTGTGTGTATGTGTGTTTATGTGAGTGTGTGTGTGTATATGTGTGTTTATGTCAGTGTGTGTGAGTGTGTGTGTTTATGTGAGTGTGTGTGTATATGTGTGTTTGTGTGAGTGTGTGTGTATATGTGTGTTTATGTGAGTGTGTGTGTATATGTGTGTTTGTGCGAGTGTATGTGTATATGTGTGTTAATGTGAGTGTGTGTGTATATGTGTGTTTGTGCGAGTGTATGTGTATATGTGTGTTTGTGTGAGTGTGTGTGTGTATATGTGTGTTTATGTGAGTGTGTGTGTATATGTGTGTTTATGTGAGTGTGTGTGTATGTTTGTGTGAGTGTGTGTGTATATGTGTGTTTATGTGAGTGTGTGTGTATATGTGTGTTTGTGTGAGTGTGTGTGTGTGTGTTTGTGTGAGTGTGTGTGTGTATGTGTGTTTTTGTGAGTGTGTATATGTGTGTTTATGTGAGTGTGTGTGTATATGTGTGTTTGTGTTAGTGTGTGTGTATATGTGTTTATGTGAGTGTGTGTGTATATGTGTGTTTATGTGAGTGTGTGTGTATATGTGTGTTTGTGTGAGTGTGTGTGTGTATATGTGTGTTTATGTGAGTGTGTGTGTATATGTGTGTTTGTGTGAGTGTGTGTGTGTAGATGTGTGTTTGTGTGAGTGTGTGTGTATATGTGTTTTTATGTGAGTGTGTGTGTATATGTGTGTTTGTGTGAGTGTGTGTGTGTGTGTGTTTGTGTGAGTGTGTGTGTGTATGTGTGTTTATGTGAGTGTGTGTATATGTGTGTTTATGTGAGTGTGTGTGTATATGTGTGTTTGTGTTAGTGTGTGTGTGTGTATATGTGTGTTTATGTGAGTGTGTGTGTATATGTGTGTTTGTGTGAGTGTGTGTGTGTGTGTATATGTGTGTTTATGTGAGTGTGTGTGTATATGTGTGTTTGTGTTAGTGTGTGTGTATATGTGTGTTTATGTGAGTGTGTGTGTATATGTGTGTTTGTGTGAGTGTGTGTGTGTATATGTGTGTTTATGTGAGTGTGTGTGTATATGTGTGTTTGTGTGAGTGTGTGTGTGTAGATGTGTGTTTTTGTGAGTTTGTGTGTGTATGTGTGTTTATGTGAGTATGTGTGTATATGCGTGTTTGTGTGAGTGTGTGTGTGTATATGTGTGTTTATGTGAATGTGTGCCACAGTGCCAGAGAACAACGCAGCCAAGTGAAAGAGAAGTCATTGAATGAGATAAGTGTTTTCTTCAAAAGGAGCACAGCCCTTGGCGCACGTCTCTCCTCTCTTTACATTTAGAATGCAATCCCTCGTTCCTCTGAGCTTTTACACTCACTGCCTTAATACATGATAATGATGATGATGGGGGTGACGGGGTGATGGGGTGTGTGTGTATGTGTGTGTGTATGTGTGTGTGTGTGTGTGTGTGTGTGTGTGTGTGTGTGTGTGTGTGTGTGTGTGTGTGTGTGTAGCTTAGAACCCGCTCACTACCAGCGGCGTATAATTAGAATTGGTACAAAAGCATGAACTATTTCAGAGCAATGTACTATGCTAGGGCAGAGTGCTAGTACACAGCTGTAGGTCTGTATGCTAAGCTATTGAGATGAGTGCTATGTAGCATTAGCATTAATGCATTTAATATTCAGGCATGGTGCAGCATGGCCTGTTAGTATTAACATAACTGCATTTGGATGAATGGGCACAGAGTGTCTGGCGCAAGGCTAATCCAGGGTTACATTTGTTGGGAAGTGGATCAGGAGTGCACTCCTAGAGGGAGCAGGAAAGAAGAGAGGATAGAGGAGAAGAGAGAGGGAGAGGAAGAGAGGGCAGACGGTGGAAGAGCAGAAAAGGGAAAGAGAAGGGGTTAGAGGGGGAGATGGAGGACATAAAGGGTTGGATGGGATGGGAGAGGAGTGGAAGAGAGGCTCACTGTTTTCCTGTGTCCCACTTCAGAGACGCATTTCCTTGCAGACTCATCTTTAATTCATCCATGTTTTACTCCACATTTCCCTCTTTCCCTCTCGTCCTCCTCTCCTCCTCTTCTCCTCCCCCTCTTCTACTCCTCTCCTCCAACCTCCTCTTCTTCTGCTCCTCGCCTCCCCCTCCTCCTCCTCCTCCTTGCCTTCTCCTCCTGCTCCTCCTCTCCTCCTCCTATTTTCCTCCTCCTCCTCTCCTGCTCCTCGCCTCCTCCTCCTCCTCATCTCCTGCTCCTTGCCCTCTCCTCCTGCTCCTCCTCTCCTCCTCCTATTTCCTCCTCCTCTTCTCCTGCTCCTTGCCTCCTCCAACCTCATCGCCTCCTCCTCCTCCCTTGTCCCTCCTCGCCTTCTCCTCCTGCTCCTCCTCTCCTCCTATTTTCTTCCTCCTCTTCTCCTGTTCCTTGCCTCCTCCTCCTCTTCTCCTGCTCCTTGCCTACTCCTCCTCTCCTCCTCCTCTTCCACTCCTCTCCTCCTCTTCCTCCTCCTCCTCCTCTTCTCCTGCTCCTTGCCTCCTTTTCCTCCTCCTCTACCTCTCTTTATCCCAGTGGCGGTCGGTGCCGTTTAAGATGAGGGAGGATGCTATTTTTTTTTTTTTGGGGGGGATCATGGCCTTATTTATTTTACAGCATATTGGATGACTGTCATTCATATTCCATGTACCCAGCTCAATGTAACATAGATAGGTTTAGGCTACTACAAGATATTCTAATTGTCCCTATACCCATCATGAGGTTGCTACAACCTAGCCTATGAATGAAAGTTTACAGATGCACAGGGCAAGATACCTTTTTGTAATAAAGGTGACAGACAGTGACACATTCAATACCATCTTACACACTCCTGCCTACATCTAGCTGATCTAGGGTGTAATCATTAGTCCAACAGTTGCTTTGTCCAATAGCATGTTTATCCCTGTTTCATTCCATTTGCTTCTGTTTAAGAAACGTTTTTCAACATAATCGGCTAAATGAATACACCCATGATCACAAATCCACATTTACATCACAAAGTCATTGTAATTCCTTGTTTTTGTGAGGACATTTTCTGTCCTCCGGCAACACCATGGTAGCATAAGTGCTGTTGAGGCTACTGTAGACCTTCATTGCAAAACAGTGTTTTGTATTCTAACATTTGGTTACATGAACATATTTATTATAGTTTTATAAAGAAATTATAGCTTTTTTAAATATTTCACTTTTTTATTTTTTATTTTATTCAGTGAGGATGGTCCTCTCCTGGGGGCCACCAATGCTCTATCCACAGTTTTGTTTGTCTCCATCCCTCCTTCTCTCCTTCCATAAGTAAGTAAGCTCAGTTCTAAGCTCAAGCACATGTCAAACATATTACTAGAACATATGGAAATATCAACATCAGCTACTGTTTACTGTAAATATAATTGCAGACAATCTACAGCCTAACAGGATTTTCAGAATGGGTTTCTTCTGCCTAATACAGTAGTAAGGATGACTCCTTTAAAAGGAACATTTATGTACCATGTCTTCAGAAACACCCGCCATACATAACATTCTCCCCTCAACCATCAGCATGCACACACATGCATACGCACACGCACGCACAGAAACACACATAAACAAAAATGGGCGGGTCTAAAGCCTAAGAGGGTGTGAATGATGATGAATGGGTGTAGAAGGGCTGTCCAGTAGGTGTAACATTCAAAGGCCATTTCCTTAAGCAGAATTACTTTCCCATTGTTTCTCAAAAGTACTCTATACTTTAATCCAATGTATAAAACAACATTTTAAATTGTGCTACATTAGACCGAATCGAGCCAGTCAGCATGTCTATATGCAGTGCAAAAAGTACTAAAGGATAATACGTGTGTATGTATTTACATTTGTGTTTGTTCTTCACTGGTTGCCCTTTTCTTGTGGCAACAGGCCACAAATATTGCTGCTGTGATGACACACTGGAATTTCACTCAAATAAAATATGGGAGATTATCAAAATTTGTTTTCAAATTATTTATCTCTCTCTCTAAATTCAATTCAAGGGGCTTTATTGGCATGGGAAACATATGCCAAAGCAAGTGAAGTAGATAATAAAAGTGAAATTAACAAAAAATTCACAGTAAACATTAAACTCACAGAAGTTCCCAAAGAAAAAAGACATTTCAAATGTCATATCTATATAAACAGTGTAATGATTTGCAAATGGTTAAGGTACAAAAGGGACCCTAAATGCACATAAATATGGTTTGTATTTACAAGGGTGTTTGTTCTTCACTGGTTGTGTAACAGTTTTCTTGCGTTGAAGGAGAGGTGGACCAAAATGCAGCGTGGT
This sequence comes from Oncorhynchus tshawytscha, assembly GCF_018296145.1. NCBI lineage: Eukaryota > Metazoa > Chordata > Actinopteri > Salmoniformes > Salmonidae > Oncorhynchus > Oncorhynchus tshawytscha. Next base: position 79,206,102 of record NC_056441.1, read on the forward strand.
TTCTAGTCATGGTTCTTTAATAAAGAAACTACACATGAACAAACTAACAAAACAAGAAACATGAAAACCCAAAACAGCCCTATCTGGTGCAAACACAGAGACAAGAACAATCACCCACAAAACCCAACACCAAACAGGCTACCTAAATATGGTTCCCAAGCAGAGACAATGACTAACACCTGCCTCTGATTGAGAACCATATCAGGCCAAACATAGAAATAGACAAACTAGACATGTAACATAGAATGCACACTCAGATCACACCCTGACCAAACAAAACATAGAAACATACAAAGCAAACTATGGTCAGGGTGTGACAGGTTGACCTTTTCTTGTGGCAACAGGTCACACATCTTGCTGCTGTGACGGCACACTGTGGTTTTTCACCCAGTAGATATGCGAGTTTATCATAGCCTGTCTTGCACATAGCCTGTCTTCTCTTGAGAGCCAGGTCTGCCTATTACGGACTTTCTCAATAGCAAGGCTATGCTCACTGAGTATGTACATAGTCAAAGCTTTTGTTAATTTATGTCAGTCACAGTTGTCAGGTATTCTGCCGTGTACTCCCTGTTTAGGGACAAATAACATTATAGTTTGCTCTGTTTTTTTTGTTAAATCTTTCCAATGTGTAAAATAATATTATTTTTGTTTTCTCATGATTTGGTTGGGTCTAATTGTGTTGCTGTCCTGTCCTGTCCTGTTTGTGAACAGAGCCCCAGGACCAGCTTGCTTGGATGACTCTTCTCCTGGTTCATCTCTCTGTAGGTGATGGCTTTGTTATAGAAGGGTTGTGAATCACTTCCTTTTAGGTCATTGTAGAATTTAACATCTCTTTTCTGGATTTTGATAATTAGAGGGTATCGGCCTAATTCTTCTCTACATGCAGTATTTGTTTTTTTAAATTGTACATAGAAGATATTTTTGCAGAATTCTATATGCAGAGTCTCAATTTGATATTTGTCGCATTTTGTGAATTCTTGGATGGTGAACGGACACCAGCCCTCAGAACCATAAAGGGCAATGGGTTCTATAACTGATTCAAGTATTTCAAGCAAGATCCTAATTGGTGTGTCGAATTTGATGTTCCTTTTGATGGCATAGAAGACCCTTCTTGCTTTGTCTCTCAGATCGTTCACAGCTTTGTGGAAGTTACCAGTGGCGCTGATGTTTAGGCCAAGGTATAAATAGTTGTTGTGTGTTCTAGGGCATTGGTGTCTAGATGGAATTTGTATTTGTGGTCCTGGTGACTGGACCTTTTTTGGAACACCATTTGTTTGGTCTTACTGAGATTTACTGTCACGTCCCAGGTCTGGCAGAATCTGTGCAGAAGATCTAGGTGCTACTGTAGGATCTCCTTGGTTGGTGACAGAAGCACCACATGAAAGAGTAGACATTTGACTGCAGATTCAGATTCTAGTAGGGTGAGGCCGGGTGCTGCAGACTGTTCTAGTGCCCTCGCCAATTCATTATATTTTTGATATATATGTTGAAGATGGTGAGGCTTAAGCTGCAGCCATGTCTCACCCCACGGCCCTGTGGAAGGAAATGTGTGTGTTTTTTGCCAATTTTAACCGCAGACTTTTTGTTTGTGCAAATTAATTTTATAATATCATATGTTTTTCCCCCAAAACCACTTTCCATTCATTTGTATAGCAGACCCTCATGCCAAATTGAGACAAAGGCTTTTTTTTAAATCAACAAAGTATAAGAAGACTTTGTTTTGGTTTGTTTGTTTGTCAATTAGGGTGTGCAGGGTGAATATTTGGTCTGTCATACTATAATTTGGAAAAAAGCAAATTTGACATTTGCTCAGTACATTGTTTTTACAGTGGAAATGTACGAGTCTGCTGTTAATGATAATGCAGAGGATTTTCCCAAGGTTGCTGTTGGCACGTATCCCACGGTAGTAATTGGGGTCAAATTTGTCTCCACTTTTGTGGATTGGGGTGATCAGTCCTTGGTTACAAATATTGAGCAAGATGCCAGAGCTAAGGATGATGTTGGAATTTGTTGTCTATATTTTATAGTTTCATTGAGGATACCATAAACACCACAGGCCTTTTTGTGTCGTAGGATTACATTGAGCTGATATCTGACATGCTGTTCCTTCTCTTTTCCATAGTGTATTTCTGTAATGTTTTAGTGATTCACCATAGACTCAGCTTTTCTGGGTCTCTATGTTTTTGGTTGGACATGTTTCTCAATTTCTTTCTTACTTTTTTGCATTCTTCATCATTGAATTTCTAGCCAAATGTAAAATGTTCCTGTTTGAAGTAATTTAATAGTGTGAGTTAGGTCTGCTCTATATCAAATTATCATACCCCCTGAGTCCCTTCCCTGTTTCACACCTGGTAGTTTGGTAGATGGGACTAGCAGCTCTCTGTTAACTAGAGGGCAAACGGTGGGTCTGTCTCCTTTATACCATGCTTTTTGTATGATGACAATGTCTGTACTTCCGACTTCTTTGATGAAGTCCGGATTCCTGCACTTTTGGCCAAAGGCAGATGACCTCAGGCCTGGGATATTCCAGGATGAGATAGTGAATCAAATCAAATAAAATAAAATAAAATGTATTTATATAGCCCTTCGTACATCAGCTGATATCTCAAAGTGCTGTACAGAAACACAGCCTAAAACCCCAAACAGCAAGCAATGCAGGTGTAGAAGCACGGTGGCTCCCTAGAAAGGCCAAAACCTAGGAAGAAACCTAGAGAGGAACCAGGCTATGTGGGGTGGCCAGTCCTCTTCTGGCTGTGCCGGGTGGAGATTATAACAGAACATGGCCAAGATGTTCAAATGTTCATAAATGACCAGCATGGTCCAATAATAATAAGGCAGAACAGTTGAAACTGGAGGAGCAGCACTGCCAGGTGGACTGGGGACAGCAAGGAGTCATCATGTCAGGTAGTCCTGAGGCATGGTCCTAGGGCTCAGGTCCTCCGAGAGAGAGAAAGAAAGAGAGAAAGAGAGAATTAGAGAAAGCACACTTAAATTCCCACAGGACACCGAATAGGACAGTAGAAGTACTCCAGATATAACAAACTGACCCTAGCCCCCCGACGCATAAAATACTGTAGGCTGAGACAGGAGGGGTCAGGAAACACTGTGGCCCCATCCGAGGACACCCCCGGACAGGGCCAAACAGGAAGGATATAACCCCACCCACTTTGCCAAAGCACAGCCCCCACACCACTAGAGTGATATCTTCAACCACCAACTTACCATCCTGAGACAAGGCTGAGTATAGCCCACAAAGATCTCCGCCACGGCACAACCCAAGGGGGGGGGGGCACCAACCCAGACAGGATGATCGCATCAGTGACTCAACCCACCACTCAGGTGACGCACCCCTCCCAGGGACGGTATGAGAGAGCCCCAGTAAGCCAGTGACTCAGCCCCTGTATGTCAACCTGTAGGGTTAGAGGCAGAGAATCCCAGTGGAAAGAGGGGAACCGGCCAGGCAGAGACAGCAAGGGCGGTTCGTTGCTCCAGAGCCTTTCCGGACACCTTCCCACTCCTGGGCCAGACTACACTCAATCATATGACCCACCAAAGAGATGAGTCTTCAGTAAAGACTTAAAGGTTGAGACCGAGTTTGCATCTCTGACATGGGTATGCAGACCGTTCCATAAAAATGGAGCTCTATAGGAGAAAGACCTGCCTCCAGCTGTTTGCTTAGAAATTCTAGGGACAATTAGGAGGCCTGCGTCTTGTGACCGTAGCATACGTGTAGGTATGTACGGCAGGACCAAATCAGAGAGATAGGTAGGAGCAAGCCCATGTAATGCTTTGTAGGTTAGCAGTAAAACCTTGCAATCAGTCCTTGCTTTGACTGGAAGCCAGTATAGGGATGCTAGCACTGGAGTAATATGATCACATTTAGTCAGGATAGTCAGGATTCTAGCAGCCGTATTTAGCACTAACTGAAGTTTATTTAGTGCTTTATCCGGGTAGCCGGAAAGTGGAGCATTGCAGTAGTCTAACCTAGAAGTGACAAAAGCATGGATAAATTTTTCTGCATCATTTTTGGACAGAACGTTTCTAATTTTTGCAATGTTACGTAGATGGAAAAAAGCTGTCCTTGAAATGGTCTTGATATGTTCTTCAAAAGAGAGATCAGGGTCCAGAGTAACGCCGAGGTCCTTCACACTTTTATTTGAGATGACTGTACAACCATTAAGTTTAATTGTCAGATTCAACAGAATATCTCTTTGTTTCTTGGGACCTAGAACAAGCATCTCTGTTTTGTCCGAGTTTAAAAGTAGAAAGTTTGCAGCCATCCACTTTCTTATGTCTGAAACACATGCTTCTAGCGAGGGCTAGAATTTTTGGGCTTCACCATGTTTCATTGAAATGTACAGCTGTGTGTCATCCACATAGCAGTGAAAGTTAACATTATGTTTTCGAATGACATCCCCAAGAGGTAAAATGTATAGTGAAAACAATAGTGGTCCTAAAACGGAACCTTGAGGAACACCGAAATTTACAGTTGATTTGTCAGAGGACAAACCATTCACAGAGACAAACTGATATCTTTCCGACAGATAAGATCTAAACCAGGCCAGAACTTGTCCGTGTAGACCAATTTGGGTTTCCAATCTCTCGAAAAGAATGTGGTGATCGATGGTATCAAAAGCAGCACTAAGGTCTAGGAGCACGAGGACAGATGCAGAGCCTCAGTCTGATGCCATTAAAAGGTCATTTACACCTTCACAAGTGCAGTCTCAGTGCTATGATGGGGTCTAAAACCAGACTGAAGCATTTCGTATACATTGTTTGTCTTCGAGAAGGCAGTGAGTTGCTTCGCAACAGCCTTTTCAAACATTTTTGAGAGGAATGGAAGATTAGATTTAGGCCGATAGTTTTTTATATTTTCTGGGTCAAGGTTTGGCTTTTTCAAGAGAGGCTTTATTACTGCCACTTTTAGTGAGTTTGGTACACATCCGGTGGATAGAGAGCCGTTTATTATGTTCAACATAGGAGGGCCAAGCACAGGAAGCAGCTCTTTTAGTTGTTTAGTTGGAATAGGGTCCAGTATGCAGCTTGAAGGTTTAGAGGCCATGATTATTTTCATCATTGTGTCAAGAGATAGAGTACTAAAACACTTGAGCGTCTCTCTTGATCCTAGGTCCTGGCAGAGTTGTGCAGACTCAGGACAACTGAGCTTTGAAGGAATACGCAGAATTAAAGAGGAGTCCATAATTTGTTTTCTAATAATCATGATAATTTATCACTGCTAAAGTGAAAGCCATCCTCTCTTGGGGAATGCTGCTTTTTAGTTAGCTTTGCGACAGTATCAAAAAGGAATTTCGGATTGTTCTTATTTTCCTCAATTAAGTTAGAAAAATAGGATGATCGAGCAGCAGTAAGGGCTCTTCGGTACTGCACGGTACTGTCTTTCCAAGCTAGTCGGAAGACTAGTGAAGGCTTTGTGTTCCATAAACTGTCCAATGTTGTTGGTTGTGTGGTTTGGCCTCAGGCCAGTAAGTGTGAGCAAAGCCTGCTGAGCATCTGGTACATTCCATTGGCTTGGGCTAGTGTAAGAGCGGGGGTTGGGCCTGTTTGCACACTCACGGCCTGGGTGTATGTCTGACTTCCATGTTGAAGTCCTCTTTGCGTTTGTTGTGGGGGGCATGGGGTGGGCAGGAGGGGCATAGGTCTGATCTAAGGGGACCTAAATGGTGTGTGGGCATGGTTGGCTTGGGGGGGTGTTGATTGGTTGGGGGGGTCTGGGAGAGTGTCTCCCTGGTCTGGGCGGGTGTCTATTGATCTGTTACTCCTGTGTGAGGTGTTGGGGCTGCATTTGAGAGCAATATCCTTTAGTGTCTGGGCGAAGGTAGGCACTGCTGCCTTGTATAGGTGGACCTGGTCATAGAGGCTGTTCAAGTCCAGGGTGGAGTGGTGGGCCAGGATAACATTTGATTTTGAGGCACAGTCATTGGAAATACTTGAGTTTACCGGCTGTATGTTGGCAGGGTGGAAGTCTTTTCGTGGTAGCAGGGTGGAGATAACAACTTGTGCGTTGGGGAAAGTCTCTCTCTGTCTCTTTCTCTCTCTCTTTCTCTGTGGGGTTTCTGGGGGGGAGGAAGGGACTGTGGGCCGGCACAACGGCCCCCTGTGGACTTCCTGCTCCAGGAAAGAGCATCTTTTCACAGCCAGCCAAGAGCTGCAGCTGAACGGAAGAGAGAGGCCCCCTCTCCATCTCTCTCTCTCTCTCTCTCTCTCTCTCTCTCTCTCTCTCCATCTCTCTCTCTCTCCATCTCTCTCTCTCTCCATCTTTCTCTCTCTCTCTCTCTCTCTCTGTCTGTCTGTCTGTCTGTCTGTCTGTCTCTGTCTGTCCATCTCTGTTTCCCTTTCTGCCCCTTCTTCAGCTCTCTGTCTATCTCAATTTTTCTTCTCCTCTATCTCAGGTTGCCCCCTCTTCAGCTCTCTCTCTGTCTATCCTTCTCTTTCTTTCCCTCTCAGACTGAATTTCTTTCTCTCTGTCTCCTATCGACAGCATTTTTCTTAGTTATTTTGTTTCTCTCCTTCTTTCTCTTATCTATTGTTTGTTCTCTGACAGAGCGCATATCATTATCAATCTTCCATTCCTTTTTTAAAGTGTTCCCTTTCTGCTTATTTGATTAACCCTGGGGGAAGGAAGTTCTGTGCAAGTTATGTAATTGGTAGACCTGATGGAGAAGTGTACAATTCCTTCTACCCCCCTCCCCCTGTTCCTCCCTACATCTTGTCCAACATGCTGGGTGGGGGAGAGAGGGTGCTTGCAGACATAATGTAATATCTCATTGACCCAAAGCCCTTAACCTCCACAGATTTACAGGAAATGTTCCTTTGGGACACTCTCACCAACCACTGCTAGGCTTTACTACTGAGAGAGATTCAAGAATTCAATTCAAGAATCTCTCTCTCTCTATATATATATATTCAATTCAATCTCTCTCTCTCTCTATATATATATATATACATATTCAATTCAATTCAAGGGGCTTTATTGGCATGGGAAACATGTCAATAAATACAGAGACATACAATGGTGTGTGTTCTTCACTGGTTGCCCTTTTCTCATGGCAACAGGTCACAAATCTTGCTGCTGTGGTGGCACACTGTGGAATTTCACCCAGTAGATATGGGAGTTTACCAAAATTGGATTTGTTTTCAAATTCTTTGTTGATCTGTGTGATCTGTGGGAAATAGGTGTATCTAATGTGGTCATACATTTGGCAAGAAGTTAGGAATTGCAGCTCCGTTTCCACATCATTTTGTAGGCAGTGAGCACATAGCCTGTCTTCTCCTGAGAGCCATGTCTGCCTACGGCGGCCTCTCTCAATAGCAAGGCCATACTCACTGAGTCTGTATATAGTAGAAGCTTTCCTTAAGTTTGGGTCAGTCACAGTGATCAGGTATTCTGCCACTGTGTACTCTCTGTTTAGGGACAAATAGCATTCTAGTTTGCTCTGTTTTTTTGTTAATTCTTTCCAATGTGTCAAGTAATTATCTTTTTGTTTTCTCATGATTTGGTTGGGTCTAATTGTGTTGCTGTCGTGTGGCTCTGTGGGGTCTGTTTGTGTTTGTGAACAGAGCCCCAGAACCAGCTTGCTTAGGGGACTCTTCTGCATATTCATCTCTCTGTAGGTGATGGCTTTGTTATGGAAGGTTTGTGAATCGCTTCCTTTTTGGTGGTTGTAGAATTTAGCACCTCTTTCTGAATTTTGATAATTAGCGGCTATCGGCTTAACCTCTTGATGCTACCCATCCCGGATCCGGGATCGTGACTACGGCTCAAGCTCATTAGCATAACGCAAAATGTGAAAAAATATTCTTAGACATATTTAACCTCCACACCTACACAAGTCCAATAGCTCAAATGAAAGATAAACACCTTGTTCATCTACCCAGCAAGTCAGATTTCTAAAATGTTTTACGGCGAAAACATAGCACACATTTATATTAGACCACCACCGAAACAAAATGCAAGCGGCGGCCATTTTGTCCCAGAAAATATAAAATTTAAAAGTAGGATTAAAAAATAAATAATTCACTAACCTTTTGAAAATCTTCATCAGATGACAGTAATATTACATGTTACACAGTACATTTTTTTTTTTTCAATAATATGCCATTAATATCCATAAATCTCTGTTTACAATGACGACATTTCAAAAAATGCTACTCAAAATGTCCGGAGAAATTATGATAGCTCGGACAGATAACGTCAGATAACAAGCAATAAACATGACTAAATATACATGTTCTACATATAGTTACAAAGATACACTTCTTCTTAATACAACCGCTGTGTTACATTTATTTTTAACGTTACAGAATTCGTTCACTAGTCTATGCTATGAGTCGGCGCTCAGATATTAGCAGTGTCTCCTCTACGTTTGGAGTCCACAGAAACCCAAAATAACCACATAAATATTCCCTTACCTTTGATGTTCTTCGATCAGAAGACGTAGAAGGAGTCATACTTACCCAATACATCGTTTGGTTTCAAGTTGTGCGTCTTTGTATTAGCATATGCTAACAGCTTCAGCTGAAATGCACCCAAAATAACTTCTGCTCCTTCTGGTCCCGCACTCTTGCGCAATCAAACTTCAAAATTACATATTATATGTTGACTAAACTGGTCAAACTAAGTGCAGAATCGAGCAAAATGATGTTTTTATCATGTAAAACAATGATCATCGCGAACAAACGAACCGGCTTCAACTGGTGTCTATTGGAAAAGAACGTTCCCCAAATCGGCCGCGCGCAATAGAGTGCATGTATGTGAGAGTGAACCGGGCATTTTCGCCCGCCAAAGGATGAGGGAGCGCGAAATTCAAACAATGAACGTGCCAATTGAAAGCAGACATCGCGCTGAACAAATACATACTGTTCCCAGATCGGTAGCTGCCTGGGAAGGGTGGGGGCGATGACGTCAAAGTTGACCCAACTTTTCTCTTGACAAGAGAGAGTTTGGGAGAAAGGCTGCCCTGAGAGTTCTGCTTTACATACAGACATAATTTAAACGGTTTTAGAAACTTTAGAGTGTTTTCTATTCAATAATTATTATTATATGCATATATTAGCAATTTTGGAAAAAATATTTTCAGTTTACTATGGGCACGCACTTCCTCCAACGGGGGCAGTATTGAGCCATAAGCTCAAGAGGTTAATTCTCTTTTTTTGCTAAATTCTGCATGCGGAGTCTCAATTTGGTGTTTGTCCCATTTTGTGAATTATTGGTAGGTGAGTGGACCCCAGAACTCACAACCATAAAGGGCAATGGGTTCTATAACTGATTCAAGTATTTTTAGCCAGATCCTTTCGGGTATAGCAGACATGTGAAAGATGCAAATTAGTGTCTTTGTACCTCACGCATGATTGGATACATTATAAACTTTTTGTTTGCTGAATTTCCTTGACAACCCGTGGGATAAAAACGGACTAAAGTCTGAAGCCCCTGCCTAATAAATGCTAGCTATACTACTGCACTACTGCAGTCACACACACACACACACGCACGCACGCACGCAAGCAAGAACACACACAAATGCACACAAACACACATATAAACATATACATACACACACACACACACACACACACACACACACACACACACACACACACACACACACACACATATACACACAGAGGAGTGGGGAGAGCTATTGGTCTCTAAGGAACAGTTAGAGCCCATAGTTACACTACCACAGAGAGAAAGAGAAGAGGAGAAGGAAGAGATGAGTAAGGGAACAGGGGAACGAGAGAGAACGGAAGGAGAAAGATAAAGGAAAGAAAAAAGAGAGATGGACGAAGGAGGAATTAGACAGATAAGAAGGGGAATAAGGGAAAGTGAAAAAAGGACTCAAATGAGAAATGGAGGTTAGGGGGAAAGGGCAGGAAATGGAGTGAGAGAGAGGAGGAGTGAGCTTGGAGAGCGACACAGAGGAGTGTAACAGGGAGGAGGGTGAGAGGCAAGAGTGTGATGGAAAGGTGAGAGAGGGAGAGATGAGGGGGTGGAAAAGAGAGACAGGGAGGGGAGGGACAGGTCACCAGTGGTTTTTCATTCTGACAGGAAAAGTCTCTTGTGACTGGTCCCAGCAAAAACACACACTCCCTCTCGCTTCCTGTCCTTCCCCTTCTCTCTCTCCCTCTCTCCTTCACTCACTCACTCACTCTCTGAATGTTTCATGGCTTCCATTTGCAAGATTACATCTTTCAATTAAGTCTGAGATGGTTGTCTATCCTCCTGTGTGTGTGTGGGTGTGTGTGTGTGTGTGTGCGTGTGTGTGTGTGTGATGGTACAAAACATATTGTGGATAATTTTGAACCATCACAAAAAAATATACAAATAGGCATTGTTTTATTCCTAATATTGACAATGTAGAAATTAAATCCATGAAGTGTATGATGTCTCAGGTAGATATGATGTCCATAGGGTATGATATCTCAGGTAGATATGATGTCCATAGTGTATGATATATCAGGTAGATATGATGTCCATAGTGTATGATATCTCAGGTAGATATGATGTCCATAGTGTATGATATCTCAGGTAGATATGATGTCCATAGTGTATGATATCTCAGGTAGATATGATATCCATAGTGTATGATATCTCAGGTAGATATGATATCCATAGTGTATGATATCTCAGGTAGATATGATATCCATAGTGTATGATATCTCAGGTAGATATGATATCCATAGTGCATGATATCTCAGGTAGATATGATATCTCAGATAGATATGATATCCATAGTGCATGATATCTCAGGTAGATATGATATCCATGAAGTGTATGATATCTCAGATAGATATGATATCCATAGTGCATGATATCTCAGGTAGATATGATATCCAAAGTGCATGATATCTCAGGTAGATATGATATCCATAGTGTATGATATCTCAGGTAGATATGATATCCATAGTGTATGATATCTCAGGTAGATATGATATCCATAGTGTATGATATCTCAGGTAGATATGATATCCATAGTGTATGATATCTCAGGTAGATATTTGTTTTACATTTTTTTATTTTACCTTTACTTAACCAGGCAAGTCAGTTAAGAACAAATTCTTATTTTCAATGATGGCCTAGGAACAGTGGGTTAACTGCCTGTTCAGGGGCAGAACGACAGATTTGTACCTTGTCAGCTCGGGGGTTTGAACTCGCAACCTTCCGGTTACTAGTCCATGCTCTAACCACTAGGCTACCCTGCCGCCCCAAATGATATCCATAGTGTATGATATCTCAGGTAGATATGATATCCATAGTGTATGATATCTCAGGTAGATATGATGTCCATAGTGTATGATATGTCAGGTAGATATGATGTCCATAGTGTATGATATCTCAGGTAGATTTGATATCCATAGTGTATGATATCTCAGGTAGATATGATATCCATAGTGTATGATATCTCAGGTAGATTTGATATCCATAGTGTGTGATATCTCAGGTCGATATGATATCCATAGTGTATGATATCTCAGGTAGATTTGATATCCATAGTGTATGATATCTCATATCGATATGATGTCCATAGTGTATGATATCTCAGATAGATATGATATCCATAGTGTATGATATCTCAGGTCGATATGATATCCATAGTGTATGATATCTCAGGTAGATTTGATATCCATAGTGTATGATATCTCAGGTCGATATGATGTCCATAGTGTATGATATCTCAGGTAGATATGATATCCATAGTGTATGATATCTCAGGTAGATATGATATCCATAGTGTATGATATCTCAGGTAGATATGATGTCCATAGTGTATGATATCTCAGGTAGATATGATATCCATAGTGTATGATATCTCAGGTAGATATGATGTCCATAGTGTATGATATCTCAGGTAGATATGATGTCCATAGTGCATGATATCTCAGGTAGATATGATATCCATAGTGCATGATATCTCAGATAGATATGATATCCATAGTGTATGATATCTCAGGTAGATTTGATATCCATAGTGTATGATATCTCAGGTAGATATGATATCCATAGTGTATGATATCTCAGATAGATATGATATCCATAGTGTATGATATCTCAGGTAGATATGATATCCATAGTGTATGATATCTCAGGTAGATTTGATATCCATAGTGTATGATATCTCAGGTAGATATGATATCCATAGTGTATGATATCTCAGATAGATATGATATCCATAGTGTATGATATCTCAGGTAGATTTGATATCCATAGTGTATGATATCCATAGTGTATGTTTTTTCATGACATTTTTTTAAATGTTGTCTCTCTCCAGATGTTGTTGGTAGATGTAATATCTGAAAGGGGAAGATAGGTGGAGAGGAAGAATGAATAAGATCACGTGAAAGATAGTGAAGGGGAGTGGAGACAGTGAAAATATATGCTCAAGGGGTTAATAGATGTGAAAGAAGAGGAGGAGAGAGAGAATAAACACCTGCACGTTTGAAATATCATATTAAAAGCATCAAGGCATTATATTTTCACCTTGGTGTATGAGCAATATTGTGATTTGTGTATTTTTTTTATACATAAAACAGAGAAGAACTGACGGTGGTGTTTGTTCTGAAACATATGGTTAAGGTGCGGTCACACACACACACACACACACACACACACACACACACACACACACACACACACACACACACACACACACACACACACACACACACACACACACACACACACACACACACACACACACACACACACACACACACACACACACACACACACACACACACACACACACACACACACACACACACACACACACACACACACACACACACACACACACACACACACACACACACACACACACACACACACACACACACACACACACACACACACACACACACACACACACACACACACACACACACACACACACACACACACCACACACACACACACACACACACACACACACACACACACACACACACACACACACACACACACACACACACACACACACACACACACACACACACACACACACACACACACACACACACACACACACACACACACACACACACACACACACACACACACACACACACACACACACACACACACACACACACACACACACACACACACACACACACACACACACACACACACACACACACACACACACACACACACACACACACACACACCACACACACACACACACACACACACACACACACACACACACACACACACACACACCACACACACACACACACACACACACACACACACACACACACACACACACACACACACACACACACACACACACACACACACACACACACACACACACACACACACACACACACACACACACACACACACACACACACACACACACACACACACACACCACACACACACACACACACCACACACACACCACACACACACACACACACACACACACACACACACACACACACACACACACACACACCACACACACACCACACACACACACACACACCACACACACACACACACACACACACACACACACACACACACACACACACACACACACACACACACACACACCTAACCACTCAAGCAGATTACTATGACACAGTACGTGTGTTGGCATGCTTGTGAGATAGTGTGGGAGAAAAATGACCATTTATTGTAATTCTAGGAATATGTCACCAAACTCCATTCAATCTGTAGAGTTTAAGAGCTGCGTTCCACCTCATTAGAGATTTAAAAACAATGTTCAGGTTAGCGGAGACTGCATTCACAGTTAACGCTGCATAGGTCGGCTCAATCGGGAATTACATTTCAATTTGAATTGCGCTTGTCACGCCCTGATTTAGAGAGTCTTTTTATTTCTCTATTTGGTTAGGTCGGGTGTGATTTGGGTGGGCATTCTAGTTTTTGTATTTCTTTGTTGGTATGGTTCCCAATCAGAGGAAGCTTTCTATTGTTGTCTCTGATTGGGGATCATACTTAGGCAGCCTTTTTCCACCTTTAGTTTGTGGGATCTTGTTTGTGTGTAGTTCCTTTCTGCACTGCAATGTAGTTACGTTCATGTTTGTATTTTGTTGTTTTTTCAGTGTCATTTAAATAAAAGTAAAATGTACGCCTACCACGCTGCACCTTGGTCCAATTCCTCTCTAAACGATCGTAACAGAAGATCACACCTCAACTGGACCAAGCAGCGTGCCCGGGAGGAGATGGCATCCTAGTCTATAGAGGAGTGTCGTGACTTTACTTTCATTAAACTGAAGACTTATAGTTTTTATCAAAGATTCTCTGTAGTATTACGCGATCAAACTGATTAATCATGTAACTGTAATTAACTAGGAAGTCGGGGCACCAAGGAAAATATTCAGACTACAAAGTTATAATTTCCAAATATAATCTTTCAGATATTTTCATATCTGATCAATAGTCTTCTGATTAATTAATTATTTACTTTACCTCACGTTAGTCTCATTCAAAACATCGTAAATTGTTGGATATATGCACAAACCCTGTCTTCACTATGAGTCATCCATACATCAATTGTCTTAGGTCATTTATTTAACTAAACAATCACAGAAGTTCACACACAAACAAACAAAGTAAATATGTTTACAATAAATTATAGGGAAATGTGCCCTAGTGGGCTAAACTGGCATGGGGGCTTGTTAGACAAAAGGGGAAGTGGGGGTCGACTAAGAAGTCACTACAGAGTTAATAATTATAACAATTGAAATGCTAATCCTTTGCACATGAATGCTCACTCATTCGGGAACAATTGTAATCAATATATATATTTACGCTCAGTGTGTCGTCTTCATCGCTTTTGAAAAGTTAGTTTCTTTTGTAGAATTGTCCGTCTCTCTCTCTCTCTCTCTCTCTCTCTGTCTCTCGGGGTTAGAGGGGATAGTTCAGAGCGACATTTATTCATGTTGTTGTAGAATGGATTTTGTCGTTCTTCGCGTTCAATGATACCGAATTCCTAGCTGCAGACTAGTAATTAATATCAAAGACGGGTTCTTATTCTGTTGGTATCGATAGTCTAAGAGTTTAACCATGTGGTATAGTTAAAAGATTCAGCAATGGTCTGCAACCTTTGTTCACTAGTAATGGAGAAAAACATGGTCTACTGAGAATTTCTCAAAGTTGGGTTTTTATTTGGAATTGCAGAAAAGGGTCTGTCGCAGGATGCCTGACCCTAACTGGGCTCATGGGCGGTCGTCTGATTTAGTTCAACTCAAAAGGGAGCTTCCTTCATTAAACAGTCCAAAATCACATTACACAATTTTACAAACAGTATCATCCTCACTCATTCATCTTATACAACAATTAGATGTAAATCTCATATCTGAGGCTATTATATAAACAGCGTTATGGTATCTCCGGCGAGGATCTACGGTCCGGTTCCTCTGGCAACAATCCACGGTCCGGAGCCTCCGGCGATGATCCACAGTCCGATTCCACGGAAGGAGGGATCAGCGAGCGGAGCGGGGTCTACGACCCGAAACGGAGCCGCCTCCGAGGCTAGATGCCCACCCGGACCCTCCCCTATGGAGTCAGGTTTTGCGGACTAAGTCCGCACCTTTGGGGGGAGGGGTACTGTCAGGCCCTGACCTTAGAGAGCCTTTTTATTTATCTATTTGGTTAGGTCGGGGTGTTATTTGGGTGGACATTCTAGTTTTGTTATTTCTTTGTTGGCCGGGTATGGTTCCCAATCAGAAGCAGCTGTCTATCGTTGTCTCTGATTGGGGATCATACTTAGGCAGCCTTTTTTACACCTTTAGTTTGTGGGATCTTGTTTGTGTGTAGTTGCATTCTGCACTGCATGTAGAGTTACGTTCGTTTTTGTATTTTGTTGTTTTTTCTGTATCATTTAAATAAAAGACCACGCTGCACCTTGGTCCAATCCATCTCTAAACGATTGTAACAGCAGTTTACCACTGAACTTCAGCACTAAAGCGCGAAAGTGCAGTTTTTTGTCATCATCAGGCATTGCCGGCTTTATACAGTATGTACACAACATGACAATCTCTCTCTCTCTGCAATCAGGTTTTACATTCAACAGAGCTGCATTTTCCACTTTTCTGTTTTGAATCAATGAAAAGAGCCCAAAGTATGAAAATAATCGACTGGGAGGGTGGGTGAGATTCCCAGAGAATATGAATGTCATTGTAGAGAAAAGAGGATGCTTTTCTGAATGAATGAAAGAAAGACACACAATTATGGGCTCTCCTGACTGAGGATGAGATGAATGGTTTCTTTGTGTGTGCCTGTGTGTGAAGGAGAGAGAGATTTGCTGTACCTTTTCATATAAGAGATGAGAGAAAGATGAGGGGGAAGGATTATAGTCTAACGTCATGAAGTAATGAAAATATAACAACCAACAGGGGAAGCTATGGCGTAACTGATACGCTAACATAATGGGATCTCTTGTAGCACACTCAACTGTGGATGGTGACTCGTGTTTTTCACATCTGCCCCCAAAAATGATGTTTGATTATCACACAATATCAATATAGGCTACAGCATACTGGGGCCAGAACTTTTTCTCCTTATATTATTATTATTAATAATAATAATATGAATAATAATACTACTACTACCACTACTACTAATACAAATAAAAACAAAATAATATAATAATAACAATGATAATAACAATAATTCTAACAATAATAATAATAATAATACATCACATTTATATAGGGTATTTCAAGGACCCAAAATGGTTAGGAAAACTCTTGGCTCTTAATTGAAGCATACCTCAAAAGTTCTCAGAGTTCTAGTACTGTATGTGATAAAATCTAGCGTGAACACTTGTAGACCCTAGTGTCTGTTTGCTAGGCCTACAGGCTGTTTGGCTGCTTAGCTCCAGTTGTGGTTGATGCTGTATGTTAGCACAAAAACATTACCCATGTTTACGCCTGTTTACACAACAAACATTCCCCGCACACACACCCACACACACCCACATACACACACATACACACACAGATAAAAACACAATCGTTCGTGCTAGCTAAGCAGTCTGCTTATGCCTGTAATGAATGGGCTTATCAATATTTCATGACAAAAGAACAATGGGCTGTTTTTATTTTATGTTCGAGTTTGTTTTTGTTTTTGAACATGTTCTCTGATTAATTGTGCATGGTTGAGCAGGAGATGACAGTATTCACAACATTGTGTGTGTGTGTGTGTGTGTGTGTGGACGTGTTTCACTATACTTGTGGAGACCAGAAAAAGAGTAAACAATAATAGTAAACAAACAAAAATTTGACCAACTGGGGACATTTTGTTAGTTCCCACAGGGTCAAAGCCTATTTCTAGGGGTTTAGGGTTAAGGTTAGAATTAGTGTTAGAATTAGGGTTTGGGTTTAGGGTTAGGAGCTGGGGTTAGGTTTAGGATTTGGGTAAGGGTACGAGTTACGGTTAGGTTTGTGTGTACCCACAAGGTTAGTTGTACAAGTGTGTGTGTGTGTGTGAACATTAGCTGATGTTGATGAAGATGATGATAGGAGAACCTTCCTTAGTTACCATGGTGTTCATTACAGTCATCTGACCATGTGTTGTTATGATTGCCCCATTCTGCTATTTTTTTATTGGAAACGGTTGACCCTGGGATGTTCATAAATATACCTGTCTAAGACTGCAGTGATGAACATAGTGCCTTTAACAGCTGCATTCCACACAGACACACACAGACACACACTTTAATGCATTAGGGGTGCGCTGTGTCTATGCTGGTAATTCCTGCATTTTTTATCCTAAAGCAGCACATGGAAAACTGGAAAAGTGCTCTGAAAACTCAACCTCCATTTCTCCCTTTCTAGCTATAAAAATTCTTAAATGCTTGATTCGACTTTCAATGAAATCATCTTGTACAGAGTTCACCCAAACACTCCCATGCAAAGCATTTTATTTTGTTCTCTCTTTTCCCTTCACATTATGGTATGTTGTTTCAAAAGTAGTAATGTAAGTGTGTATTCTTTTCTAAGGTACAGTATTGATCTAGTGTTGAGCTTTTATCCTCCTCTGTTGTATTATTTTTACATTTTAGTCATTTAGCAGATGCCGTTAAACAGATCAACATACAATTTGTTCATTCATCTTAAAATAGCTAGGTGGGAAAACTACATACTAAAGGCATAGAAAGTACATTTTTCCAAAATTTTTCCTCAATAACGGGGACATAGTATAGTATTATATAGAGGGACAGGAATATTAATTCATTATATCTGTGTTAAGCTGTGCTATTTTCAATTAACAGAACTCAGGATAAGACCCAGATGCAGACAGTTCGAATCACAGATGCTTATTAATAAAACAAGGGACAAAGAGGAGACAGAGGGCTGTGAGACAGAGGTTTAATCCTTGATACATGAAATGTGGAATGTATATGGAGGGTGCAGGGCAACAGAAGACGGACAGAAGAGGGGCTAAGGATCATAAAGACAGGGAGGGACCGATAAAACGGGGGGAAAGTTTGCGAGACTCCACCCGGAGGGGCAGATCTCAGGTGAACACCAATACCCTCTGCCCTAGACGATAACGGGGAGACGGGGTCCGGTGTTGGTCCGCCAGTCATCGATATCTGGAGGTGGTCTTGAGATGAGCAGTCCGGGCTCTCTTCCTTGTACAGTAACAGCAGCGGACGAACATCTGTGCCGAGGGTATGTTGACCTCTTCCTCTTGCTCAGAGAAGAGCAGGGGCTGATAACACATTGGACACTCTAAAGGCGAGAGACCAGTTGCTGAGCAGGGGAGGATGTTGCGTGCATATTCTACCCACACGAGTTGTTGGCTGAGGTGGTGGGGTAGGCAGAGAATAGGCAATGAAGAGTCGTCTCCAGGTCCTGATTGGCTCCCTCCGACTGGCCGTTAAACTGGGGGTGAAACCCGGTAGACAGGCTGGCCAACGACCCAATGACTGTGCAGAACACCAGAACTGGGACAAGAACTGAGGACCACGGTCGGAGACCATGTCCATGGAAGGCCATGGATCCGGACGATGTGCTGTACCATGGGCTAGGCCATCTTCTTGGCAGAGGGTAGCTTGGGGGGGAATGAAATGGGCGGCTTTGGTAAACCTGTCCAACACTCTGAGGATAATGGTGTTTCCATCAGACGAAGAGAGACCAATGACAAAGTCCAGGGATATATGTTACCAGGGACGGTGAGGGACAGGAAGAGGATGAAGGAGGCCAGGCGGAGCTTGCAGAGGAGTCTTATTCTGAACATAGACAGTGCAGGCGGCATTGAACATGGGACGTCAGGGACCATTGTGGGCCACCAAAAGCGTTGTCTCAAAAATGCCAGGGTCCAACGGGAGCCAAGGGGTCAGACAAGCCTGGAGGAATGAGCCCGTTCCAGAACCGGGGAGCGGGCAGTGTCCGGGACAAAGATCCGGTTAGCCAGGCCCCTCAGCTTTTTACAAAAAGCTGGTACTCCAGGAGATGCTAGAAGACCTGTCGGATATGGAAAATGTGTTCTTGAGCTGAGTGGGAAAAAAACAAGTATGCTGCCAAGGTAGACAAACCTGAACCGCTTCAACATGTTGCGGAGAACGCGTGTGATAGATGTCCTGATTTGGAAGCGTCTGACAGAGATCCTGATATGGAAGCGTCTGACAGAGGTCCTGATATGGAAGAGTCTGAAAGAGGTCCTCATATGGATGAGCCTGATATATATCCTGATATGGAAGCGTCTGACATAGATCCTAATCTGAAAGAGTCTGACATAGATCTCAATATGAAAGAGTCTTACATAGATCTGAAATGGAAGAGTCTGACAAAGATTTAGATATGGAAGCATCTGACAGTGATCCTGATATGAAAGTGAAATACATGGATCCTGATATAGAAGAGTCTGACATAGGTCCTCAAAAAGAAGAGTCTACCAGAGATCCTGATATGGAAGAGTGTGAAAGAGATCATGATATGGAAGATTCTGTCAGAGGTCCTGATGTGGAAGTGTCTGACAGATGTCCTGATATGGATGTGTCTGACAGAGATCCTGATATGGAAGCGTCTGATTGAGGTCCTGATATGGAAGAGTCTGAAGGAGGTCCTCATATGGACAAGTCTGAACAAAATCCTTATATGGATGTCTGACAGAGGTCCTGATATGAAACAGTCTGACAGAGTTTTGGAAATGCTGATACTGAAGAGTCTGACAGAGATCCTCAAATGGAAATATCTGACAGAGATCCTGATAGGGAAGAGTCTGACAGAGATCCGCAAATATGGAAGTCTGACATAAATCCTGATATGGATACGTCTGACAGAGATCCTGATATGGAAGAGTCTGACAGAGATCCTGATATGGAAGAGTCTGACATATATCCTGATATGGAAGAGTCTGACATGGATCCTGACATGAATTAGTCTGACAGAGGTCCTGATATGGAAGAGTCTGACAGAGGTCCTGATATGGAAGAGTCTGAAAGAGGTCCTGAAATGGAAGTCTGACAGAGGTCCTGCTATGGAAAAGATTAAGAGAGGTCCTGATATGGAATTGTCTGACAGAGATCCTGATATGGTAGAGTCTGACAGAGATCCTGATATGGATTAGTCTGAAAAAGATCCTGATATGGAAATGTCTGAAAAAGATCTGAATTGGAAGAGTCTGACAGATATTTTGATATGAAAGAGTCTGACAGAGGTCCTCAAAAGTAAGAGTCTACCAGAGATCCTGATATGGAAGAGTCTGACAGAGATCCTGATATGGAAGAGTCTGACATGGATCCTGACATGAATTAGTCTGACAGAGGTCCTGATATGGAAGAGTCTGACAAGAGGTCCTGATATGGAAGAGTCTGAAAGAGGTCCTGAAATGGATGTCTGACAGAGATCCTGATATGGAAAAGACTAAGAGAGGTCCTGATATGGAAGAGTCTGACATATATCCTGATATGGAAGAGTCTGACATGGATCCTGACATGAATTAGTCTGACAGAGGTCCTGATATGGAAGAGTTTGACAGAGGTCCTGATATGGAAGAGTCTGAAAGAGGTCCTGAAATGGATGTCTGACAGAGTTCCTGATATGGAAAAGACTAAGAGAGGTCCTGATATGGAATTGTCTGACAGAGATCCTGATATGGTAGAGTCTGACAGAGATCCTGAAATGGATTAGTCTGAAATAGATCCTGATATGGTAGAGTCTCACATGGATCCTGACATGAATTACTCAGACAGAGATCATGATATGGTTGAGGAGTCTGACAGAGGTCCTGATATGGAAGAGTCTGACAGAGATCCTGATATGGAAGAGTCTGACAGAGGTCCTGATATGGAAGAGTCTGAAAGAGGTCCTGAAATGGATGTCTGACAGAGATCCTGATATGGAAAAGACTAAGAGAGGTCCTGATATGGAATTGTTTGACAGAGATCCTGATATGGTAGAGTCTGACAGAGATCCTGAAATGGATTAGTCTGAAATAGATCCTGATATGGAAGTGTCTGAAAACGATCTGAATTGGAAGAGTCTGACAGTTATTTTGATATGGAAGAGTCTGACAGTGGTCCTCAAAAGTAAGAGTCTACCAGAGATCTTGATATGGAAGTGTCTGAAAGAGGTCCTGAAATGGAAGTCTGACAGAGGTCCTGCTATGGAAAAGATTAAGAGAGGTCCTGATATGGAATTGTCTGACAGAGATCCTGATATGGTAGAGTCTGACAGAGATCCTGATATGGATTAGTCTGAAAAAGATCCTGATATGGAAATGTCTGAAAAAGATCTGAATTGGAAGAGTCTGACAGATATTTTGATATGAAAGAGTGACAGAGGTCCTCAAAAGTAAGAGTCTACCAGAGATCCTGATATGGAAGAGTCTGAAAGAGGTCCTGAAATGGAAGTCTGACAGAGGTCCTGATATGGAAAAGACTAAGAGAGGTCATGATATGGAATTGTTTGACAGAGATCCCGATATGGATTAGTCTGAAATAGATCCTGATATGGAAGTGTCTGAAAAAGATCTGAATTGGAAGAGTCTGACAGTTATTTTGATATGGAAGAGTCTGTCAGAGGTCCTCAAAAGTAAGAGTCTACCAGAGTTCCTGGTATGGAAGAGTCTGATAGAGATCCTGATATGGAAGAGTCTGACAAGATCCTGATATGGAAGATTCTGAAATAGATCCTGAAATGGAAGTGTCTGACAGAGATTTTGATATGGAAGTGTCTGACAGAGATCCTGATAAGAAAGTGAAAGACATGGATCCTGAAATGGAAGATTCTGAAATAGATCCTGAAATGGAAGTGTCTGACAGACGTCCTGATATGGAAGTGTCCGACATATCTCTTGATATGGAATAGTCTGACAGAGGTCCTGATTTTTAAGTGTCTGATATAGATCCTGATATGGAAGAGTCTTACATAGATCCTGATATGGAATAGTGTTATAGAGTGATAAATGATCCTGGCTCATCTAACCAATAGGCGGCGCTATTACCAGTCCTAGGTTGGTAACTGTTCCGTGAGCAATAGAGAGAGTTAGTTGAGTATTGGTCTCCATGATAGATAGTGGTGTAAATCAGTTCCTAATAAATAACAAGTAAAGATTACATCCTGTGTCCTCCAAATATATATTTTCTATTCAAGATACGACATTTGGCAATGAGGCAAAATCGGAATAACTTTTTGGTGAGACTACAGAATTCTATGCATTATGAACAGTGAAACGACCATGACTGAATATTAGCATGCTAGTTAGCTAGGAAAGGCTATGCTAAGTGAGTTAGAGCTATCGAAGTGGGGAAGCTAGAAAATACTTCACCCTCTCTTTGGCAGCAGTAACTGGACAACGGACAGTGTGGCAGGCACAGTAGGATCGGTGGCACCATTTGACAACAAGACACAGTTTTGGGAAGACTATTGTAAAATCCTCAACCTTTTTTTGTTGCAAATGAGATAGCGAACGCAACAAAGAAAAGGGCCATTCTACTGAGTTGTGAGGGCGCGCAATTCTACACCTTGATGAGGAATTTACTTAGCCCGGCAAAGCCAGGAGAGAAATCATTTGAGGGCTTGGTGAGTCTACTGAAAACACATTTTCAATCCTAAACCGTGTGAAATTGTACAAAAGTGGAAATTCAACTCAAGAAATAGGAATGTGTTATTTAATATGTGGCTGAGCTAAGGAAGCTTGCACAGGACTGTAACTATGGAGACACCCTCACAGTGATGCTACGTGACAGATCAGTGTGTGGGGTAAATTATGATAAGATACAGCGGAGCCTTTTATCTGAAGAGATTTTGACAATTGACACAGCACTAAGGAAAGAGCAGGCCATTGAAGCAGCCGACAAGAACATGAAGGATTTGAACTGCCTGAGCGAAGGAGGCCGACCCGCAGCAGGGACAGTTTACAAAATGGTAAACATGAGGAAGTGTTCAATGATGAGTTGGGCATGTTGAAAGGATTCACAGCAAAGATACATGTATTAAGTGATGCCACACCCCGTTTCTTCAAACCAAGGTCAGTGCCGTTTGCAATGAAAACTAAGATAGATCGTTGCCAGGACAACAAAATCATGGAACCAGTGAATTTCTCAGACTGGGCAGCACCGTTAGTCCCAGTATTAAAACGACAGTTTAATACAGACGGTACAGTGAGATTGTGTGGTAACTATAAAGTAACGGCAAACAGAGGGTCATCACTAGAACAGTACCACATTCCTAAAATGGAGGACATGTTCACGTCCTTAGCTGGCGGAGAAAATTCCGCCAACTAGACATGAGTCATGCTTACCAGCAGATGATGCTAGATGAAGATTCAAAGAAATATGTCACAGTGAACACGCACAAGGGACAAATCACCTATGCCAGGTTAACCTTCGGCGTAAACTCCAGTCCCGCTATCTTCCAGCGCACTATGGAGGAGATTATACAAGGGATTACCCAGTGTGCAGTGTATCTCGATGATATTCTCCTGACAGAAAGAAATGATGAGGACCACATCCGAACACTGGACAAAGTGTCCGACATATCTCTTGATATGGAATAGTCTGACAGAGGTCCTGATTTTTAAGTGTCTGATATAGATCCTGATATGGAAGAGTCTTACATAGATCCTGATATGGAATAGTGTTATAGAGTGATAAATGATCCTGGCTCATCTAACCAATAGGCGGCGCTATTACCAGTCCTAGGTTGGTAACTGTTCCGTGAGCAATAGAGAGAGTTAGTTGAGTATTGGTCTCCATGATAGATAGTGGTGTAAATCAGTTCCTAATAAATAACAAGTAAAGATTACATCCTGTGTCCTCCAAATATATATTTTCTATTCAAGATACGACATTTTGCAATGAGGCAAAATCGGAATAACATTTTGGTGAGACTACAGAATTCTATGCATTATGAACAGTGAAACGACCATGACTGAATATTAGCATGCTAGTTAGCTAGGAAAGGCTATGCTAAGTGAGTTAGAGCTATCGACGTGGGGAAGCTAGAAAATACTTCACCCTCTCTTTGGCAGCAGTAACTGGACAACGGACAGTGTGGCAGGCACAGTAGGATCGGTGGCACCATTTGACAACAAGACACAGTTTTGGGAAGACTATTGTAAAATCCTCAACCTTTTTTTGTTACAAATGAGATAGCGAACGCGGCAAAGAAAAGGGCCATTCTACTGAGTTGTGAGGGCGCGCAATTCTACACCTTGATGAGGAATTTACTTAGCCCGGCAAAGCCAGGAGAGAAATCATTTGAGGGCTTGGTGAGTCTACTGAAAACACATTTTCAATCCTAAACCGTGTGAAATTGTACAAAAGTGGAAATTCAACTCAAGAAATAGGAATGTGTTATTTAATATGTGGCTGAGCTAAGGAAGCTTGCACAGGACTGTAACTATGGAGACACCCTCACAGTGATGCTACGTGACAGATCAGTGTGTGGGGTAAATTATGATAAGATACAGCGGAGCCTTTTATCTGAAGAGATTTTGACAATTGACACAGCACTAAGGAAAGAGCAGGCCATTGAAGCAGCCGACAAGAACATGAAGGATTTGAACTGCCTGAGCGAAGGAGGCCGACCCGCAGCAGGGACAGTTTACAAAATGGTAAACATGAGGAAGTGTTCAATGATGAGTTGGGCATGTTGAAAGGATTCACATCAAAGATACATGTATTAAGTGATGCCACACTCCGTTTCTTCAAACCAAGGTCAGTGCCGTTTGCAATGAAAACTAAGATAGATCGTTGCCAGGACAACAAAATCATGGAACCAGTGAATTTCTCAGACTGGGCAGCACCGTTAGTCCCAGTATTAAAACGACAGTTTAATACAAACGGTACAGTGAGATTGTGTGGTAACTATAAAGTAACGGCAAACAGAGGGTCATCACTAGAACAGTACCACATTCCTAAAATGGAGGACATGTTCACGTCCTTAGCTGGCGGAGAAAATTCCGCCAACTAGACATGAGTCATGCTTACCAGCAGATGATGCTAGATGAAGATTCAAAGAAATATGTCACAGTGAACACGCACAAGGGACAAATCACCTATGCCAGGTTAACCTTCGGCGTAAACTCCAGTCCCGCTATCTTCCAGCGCACTATGGAGGAGATTATACAAGGGATTACCCAGTGTGCAGTGTATCTCGATGATATTCTCCTGACAGAAAGAAATGATCAGGACCACATCCGAACACTGGACAGAGTGTTACAGCGACTGGAGGAGGCTGGGCAACGCTTGAAACGGAGTAACCACAGCTTCATGGAGAAGGAAGTGACATTCCTAGGACACAGGGTGGACGCTACTGGATGGCATCCAGTGCCAGAGAAAGTAAAGGTGGTGCAGGACGCACCAATGCCTACCACAGTCACAGAACTGAAATCGTATCTTGGCCTATTAAACTATTATAAGAGTTTCCTACAGAATCTGTCGACACTACTGGCTCCTATGCACAAGCTGCTGAGCCATGGTGTTTGATATCTGAACAAAAAAAGGCTTTCAAACTGTCAAAAGAACTGTTCCAGTCGAGCAGAGTGGTAGTGCATTATGATGAAGGAAAATAACTGATACTTTCCTGTGATGCCTCGCCCTATGGGTTAAGGGGTGGTATTGTCTCATCACATGCCAGATGGGGGGGAGAATCAAATCAAATCAAATTTATTTATATAGCCCTTCGTACATCAGCTGATATCTCAAAGTGCTGTACAGAAACCCAGCCTAAAACCCCAAACAGCAAGCAATACAGGTGTAGAAGCACGGTGGCTAGGAAAAACTCCCTAGAAAGGCCAAAACCTAGGAAGAAACCTAGAGAGGAACCAGGCTATGTGGGGTGGCCAGTCCTCTTCTGGCTGTGCCGGGTGGAGATTATAACAGAACATGGCCAAGATGTTCAAATGTTCATAAATGACCAGCATGGTCGAATAATAATAAGGCAGAACAGTTGAAACTGGAGCGGCAGCACGGTCAGGTGGACTGGGGACAGCAAGGAGTCATCATGTCAGGTAGTCCTGGGGCATGGTCCTAGGGCTCAGGTCCTCCGAGAGAGAGAAAGAAAGAGAGAATTAGAGAGAGCATATGTGGGGTGGCCAGTCCTCTTCTGGCTGTGCCGGGTGGAGATTATAACAGAACATGGCCAAGATGTTCAAATGTTCATAAATGACCAGCATGGTCTAATAATAATAAGGCAGAACAGTTGAAACTGGAGCAGCAGCACGGTCAGGTGGACTGGGGACAGCAAGGAGTCATCATGTCAGGTAGTCCTGGGGCATGGTCCTAGGGCTCAGGTCCTCTGAGAGAGAGAAAGAAAGAGAGAAGGAGAGAATTAGAGAATGCACACTTAGATTCACACAGGACACCGAATAGGACAGGAGAAGTACTCCAGATATAACAAACTAGCCCCCCGACACATAAACTACTGCATCATAAATACTGGAGGCTGAGACAGGAAGGGACAGGAGACACTGTGGCCCCATCCGAGGACACCCCCGGACAGGGCCAAACAGGAAGGACACCCACTTTGCCAAAGCACAGCCCCCACACCACTAGAGGGATATCTTCAACCACCAACATACCATCCTGAGACAAGGCTGAGTATAGCCCACAAAGATCTCCACAAAGATCTCCGCCATGGCACAACCCAAGGGGGGGCCCAACCCAGACAGGATGACCACATCAGTGAATCAACCCACTCAGGTGATGCACCCCTACCAGGGACGGCATGAGAGAGCCCCAGTAAGCCAGTGACTCAGCCCCTGTAATAGGGTTAGAGGCAGAGAATCCCAGTGGAAAGACGGGAACCAGCCAGGCAGAGACAGCAAGGGCGGTTCGTTGCTCCAGAGCCTTTCCGTTCACCTTCCCACTCCTGGGCCAGACTACACTCAATCATATGACCCACTGAAGAGATGAGTCTTCAGTTTTTTTAATTTTTTAATTTTACCTTTATTTAACTAGACAAGTCAGTTAAGAACAAATTCTTATTTTCAATGACGGCCTAGGAACAGTGGGTTAACTGCCTGTTCAGGGGCAGAACGGCAGATTTGTACCTTGTCAGCTCAGGGGTTTGAACTTGCAACCTTCCGGTTACTAGTCCAACACTCTAACCACTAGGCTACCCTGCCGCCCCTTTAAAGACTTAAAGGTTGAGACCGAGTTTGCGTATCTGACATGGGTAGGCAGACCGTTCCATAAAAATGGAGCTCTATAGGAGAAAGCCCTGCCTCCAGCTGTTTGCTTAGAAATTCTAGGGACAATTAGGAGGCCTGCGTCTTGTGACCGTAGCGTACGTGTAGGTATGTACGGCAGGACCAAATCAGAGAGATAGGTAGGAGAAAGCCCATGTAATGCTTTGTAGGTTAGCAATAAAACCTTGAAATCAGCCCTTGCTTTGACAGGAAGCCAGTGTAGAGAGGCTAGCACTGGAGTAATATGATCACATTTTTTGGTTCTAGTCATGATTCTAGCAGCCGTATTTAGCACTAACTGAAGTTTATTTAGTGCTTTATCCGGGTAGCCGGAAAGTAGAGCATTGCAGTAGTCTAACCTAGAAGTGACAAAAGCATGGATGAATTTTTCTGCATCATTTTTGGACAGAAAGTTTCGGATTTTTGCAATGTTACGTAGATGGAAAAAGGCTGTCCTTGAAATGGTCTTGATATGTTCTTCAAAAGAGAGATCAGGGTCCAGAGTAACGCCGAGGTCCTTCACAGTTTTATTTGAGACGACTGTTCAACCATTAAGATTAATTGTCAGATTCAACAGAAGATCTCTTTGTTTCTTGGGACCTAGAACAAGCATCTCTCTTTTGTCCGAGTTTAAAAGTAAAACATTTGCAGCCATCCACTTCCTTATGTCTGAAACACATGCTTCTAGCAAGGGCAATTTTGGGGCTTCACCATGTTTCATTGAAATGTACAGCTGTGTGTCATCCGCATAGCAGTGAAAGTTAACATTATGTTTTCGAATAACATCCCCAAGAGGTAAAATATATAGTGAAAACAATAGTTGTTCCTAAAACGGAACCTTGAGGAACACCGAAATTTACAGTTGATTTGTCAGAGGACAAACCATTCACAGAGACAAACTGATATCTTTCTGACAGATAAGATCTAAACCAGGCCAGAACTTGTCCGTGTAGACCAATTTGGGTTTCCAATCTCTCCAAAAGAATGTGGTGATCGATGGTATCAAAAGCAGCACTAAGGTCTAGGAGCATGAGGACAGATGGGTTCGTATCACACACTCCCTCTCCTGCAGAGAAGAACTATTCGAACTTGATAAGGAGGGATTAGCTATCATATTTGGGGTGCAGAAGTTTCATAAGTATCTATATGGGAGAAAGTTTGAAATCTGTACAGACCATAAGCCTCTTATCAGTCTGTTGAATGAAATGAAAGCAGTGCCACAGATGGCATCTCCTTGAATAATGAGATGGGCAGTAACACTATACGCATATGAGTATGTTATTACTTACAGAGCAGGCAAGGACAATGGTAATGCAGACGATCTCAGCCGCCTCCCCCTCCCAGAGTGTACACGCAGTCCACCTCCGGAGGAATGAGTGCTGATTTTGGACCATTAGAACCGTCCACTGATGACCTCCCAGCAAATCCAGAGCTGGACAGCGAAAGATCCAGTCCTGTCGAGGGTCCGTGAGTACACACTGA
Source organism: Oncorhynchus tshawytscha (assembly GCF_018296145.1). NCBI lineage: Eukaryota > Metazoa > Chordata > Actinopteri > Salmoniformes > Salmonidae > Oncorhynchus > Oncorhynchus tshawytscha. The sequence goes on from NC_056441.1 coordinate 79,235,227, forward strand.
GGAGGTGGCCAGATCACAATGTGGGACGCGAGTTTGCTCCATACAAATAGAGACAGCACAAGCTCAGTGTCTAGGACGGCTGTGTGCTGTGGGGAGCCCGTGTCATCGTTCCGGAGAGAGGACACAGTGATGATGGAGCAGCTACATCAGAGTCATCCCGGCATGACCAGAATGAAAGGCATGGCCAGGAGCTACATATGGTGGTCTAATATGGATTCTGACATTGAACAGAAGGTCATGTCATTCATCAACTGTCAAGAGCAAAGGAGAGCACCTGCTAGAGCATCACTCCATTCGTGGGAGTGGCCCAGTAAGTCCTGGAGAAGGCTACACATAGACTATGTTTTGTGTGTGAGATCCGTAAGGAGTTCATGACAAAGATTGGAATCACACATGTCACTTGGACACCACACCATCCTGTGTCGAATGGTTTGGTAGAGAGAGACGTTCAGACGTTCAAAGAGCTAATGAAAAAGAATGCAGGCGAATCGTTGGAGATGTTAGAAATTTATGTTATTCTTCAATAATACAAAGTCCAAAGCAAATCAGAGGGAGAAAAATAGGTTTATTTGAGAAGGACAAATCAAGATGTTATGCTGGGAGGTAGATGTTCAGATGTTCAGTCTCCCCTGTCCTCAGCTTTTTCCCCTGAACAGGGGAACAGGATGCCAATTATAACCCCCCACCCTAGCCTGACTCACTGTACAGACCAAAGAAAACGTGGCACACATAGCACACGTCGCTCTGAGTTCAGGAGTGACATTCCACAGATTCTAACAGGTGTTGAACTGAAACCCAACTCCTATTTACAATTTGTAATTGACCATTAGTACTCAAATGTTTTGTCCTCTCATCCTCTGCGTTGTGTATTTATCTTCCAAATATTCATATAGAGACAAAACTAAGTCAACAGCATTGTCAACCACCTTACTTTCACCGGCTGATATGACGATGATGGGGAGGAAGTTGAGGTGCATGTTAAACTTGATACACCCGGACCTAAAGAGTAAGGTGCAGGCTAAGCAAGCAGGACAGAAAACTTACCATGACAAACATGCAGACAGGAACATGACTATGCAGAGCCAGTGACAGACAACACAGAGCTCAGTCCAGCAGGCGAGGAGTTACCACAGGACACAGGTTCTCCACGGCTCCCAACAGACAATGCACTTGTTAAGGAAACCAAGAAAGGATCAGCAAGAGAGGAATTGTGACGCTCTCAAAGATTTAGCAAACCGTCAGCACATTGTGGAGAGTTTGGAAAGTAAAGGAGAGATTTGTTTCTCATGGGCTGGAATGCGCCCTTATCTCATTTAGGAAGTAAGGTAATCTACCCTTGCTTCCAATAAACAAACGTGAAAAGACAATGCAAACTTTGAATCGGTTGTTCAGTTGACGTCAGAAACACACTGTAAGGTTATGTCATTGATGCTAAGTGAAGAGATTACTTACCAGTTACAGTGAAAATGGTTACTGTTATTGGTGTTGGAATACTCATCCTGTAGGTGTTAAATCTGAAAATGTTAAACTAACAGAGTTAGTTCAGATTTATAGGGGGAGGAGTGTTATAGAGTGATAAATAATGCTGGGTCATCTAACCAATAGGCGGTGCTATCACCGGTCCTAGGTATCAACGGTCCTAGGTTGGTAACTGTTCTGTGAGCAATAGAGAGAGTTAGTTGAGTATTGGTCTCCATGATAGATATTGGTGTAAATCAGTTCCTAATAAATGGCAAGTAAAGATTACATCCTGTGTCCCCCAATTATATGTTTGTCTATTCAAGATACTACAACGAGTTTGACAGAGATCCTGATATGGAAGAGTGTGACAGAGATCCTGATATGGAAGAGTCTGACAGAGATCCTGATATGGAAGAGTGTGACAGAGATCCTGATATGGAAGACTGTGACAGAGATTCTGATATGGAAGAGTCTGACAGAGATCCTGATATGGAAGAGTGTGACAGAGAGGAGTATGTGTGTACTGATTCTCCCCAGCTCTCCGCTCCAGTTCTGTAACGAAGCAATCCCCCTTCTTTGTGTCTGTGTTCACGTATTCTAGGTTTGTCTCTGCTCTGTATTTATAACGGAGTGATCCCCATTCCCATCCCTTTCGGCACTGAGAGAAAATGTGAGTGAGCTTTGGAGTGAGATGCTCGAGAGACAGAGGACAGGCACACCCGCAGCATAGAACACTGCAGTGTTCACTACATCGGACTGAAGCTAACACAGCCTTCCTCTTTCTCTCTCTTTCACTTGAGTTAACTCACTATATCAGTCATCTAGCTAACATGGATGCCCACAACACCAACACAAACGCACACACACACAAAGATAAATGCCACAGAAATACAGTTCTGCAAACAGCCAATGAGGAGGCACCAAATGATTCATGACAATAACAAAACCATGACAACACCACAGAATTGAAGCCTTAAAAAAGGTTGTTTGAAGATGTTATGATTGGTTGTAGTTCGTCAGCTCACATAAACATTGTCTTAGTGTTATCTGTGAGCAGAGGCTATCGTGATCCCTACCCCATGGTGAGTATGTCTATGCTGTGGTGTTACATCAGTAATTGCCTCTGTAACATCTGTTATATCTCAACAACAGTCTGCCGAAAGACTGGAGAGAAAAAGATGGTTATCTGCTCTCTCTCTCTCTCTCTCTCTCTCTCTCTCTCTCTCTCTCTCTCTCTCTCTCTCTCTCTCTCTCTCTCTCTCTCTCTCTCTCTCTCTCTCTCTCTCTCTCTCTCTCTCTCTCTCTCTCTCTCTCTCTCTCTCTCTCTCTCTCTCTCTCTCTCTCTCTCTCTCTCTCTCTCTCTCTCTCTCTGTCTCTGTCTCTGTCTCTGTCTCTGTCTCTGTCTCTCTCTCTCTCTCTCTCTCTCTCTCTCTCTCTGCCAAAGGAAGTGAAATAGATAATAAACAGATGTGAAATAAACAATAACATATTATAAACATCAAACTTACAGAAGTTCCATTTTCAAATTTTCCAAATTGACAATGACCCCAAGCAGTGAACAAATTCTGCACTGCATGCATTTCACGTTGAGCACAGAGAATATTTTTGCAGAATTATCTCTCTCCCCCTCTCATTAGCTTCCCCCCTCTGTTTAGCAATTCTTTCTCTTTTTCTTCTCTCCACTCGATGGCTTTTTCTCCGTATCTCTCCATGTCTCTCGATATCTCTCCATGTCTCTCCACGTCGCTCCACGTCTCTCCACATCTCTTCACGTCTCTCCACGTCTGTCCACGTCTCTTCACGTCCCTCTACGTCTCTCCACGTCTCTTCACGTCTCTCCATGTCTCTTCACGTCCCTCTACGTCTCTCCACGTCTCTCCACCTCTCTTCACGTCTCTTCACGTCTCTTCACGTCCCTCTACGTCTCTCCACGTCTCTCCACCTCTCTTCACATCTCTCCACGTCTCTCCACGTCTCTCCACGTCTCTCTGTCTCTCCACGTCTCTCTACGTCTCTCCGTCTCTCCACGTCTCTCCACGTCTCTCCACGTCTCTCCATGTCTATACCCTCTTGAGCTCTTTTCCTCTAATTCATTTAGTTTTGCCTTTTATTTCTCAACTCTCTTTCCTAGGTCCTGCGTAGGTCCTGCCCTACGCACGAGCACACACACACACGCTCACACATACACGCTCACACACACATACGAGGACACACACACACACGCTCACACACACACACGAGGACACACACACACACACGCTCACACACACACACACACGAGGACACACACGCTCACCAACACACACATACACACGGACACACACATGCACACTCACAGACAAGCATACGCATAGATACAGAAAAACAGGCACACACACAGATGTCCAGCTTTCTGTTGGAGAGAAGCAATTTACATTCCATCCTCTCCTCTACATTAGCTACCACAACTATGGAGGGTAAAGTGCTGTGAGATACAGTATGGAGGGTAAAGTGCCATGAGATACAGTACGGAGGGTAAAGTGCTGTGAGATACAGTATGGAGGGTAAAGTGCTGTGAGATACAGTATGGAGGGTAAAGTGCTGTGAGATACAGTATGGAGGGTAAGTGCTGTGAGATACAGTACGGAGGGTAAAGTGCTGTGAGATACAGTATGGAGGGTAAAGTGCTGTGAGATACAGTACGGAGGGTAAAGTGCTGTGAGATACAGTACGGAGGGTAAAGTGCTGTGAGATACAGTATGGAGGGTAAAGTGCTGTGAGATACAGTATGGAGGGTAAAGTGCTGTGAGATACAGTACGGAGGGTAAAGTGCTGTGAGATACAGTACGGAGGGTAAAGTGCTGTGAGATACAGTATGGAGGGTAAGTGCTGTGAGATACAGTACGGAGGGTAAAGTGCTGTGAGATACAGTACGGAGGGTAAAGTGCTGTGAGATACAGTATGGAGGGTAAAGTGCTGTGAGATACAGTATGGAGGGTAAAGTGCTGTGAGATACAATATATAGTATGTCATGTGTCCGCCAGTATTGTTGCCATTTTCTGTCTGTCTGGCACTTACAGATGTGGGATCTTAATTTGTATCACTCCTTTGTTGCTGAGAATGCAATCTCGTAGTATTTGTTAGGTTTAAAAAACATCTAAGGTTTCTAAATTCCACTGTGAAATTTCAGACTTGATTTGCCTTAAACATGGGTAGTAAATCCTCAAAGGAGGTCCCGAAATTAACGGGAGATGAGAAATATATGCAGGGAAAAGATAAGAGGAACACCTATTTTGGCCAGACGTGGAGGAGTAAGTACGAATTTAATGGATGTAAAAAAATGTTTTAAAAGGGTAAAGGCTGAGAAAGGAGAAGACGGTGATGAACCTTGACTAGAAACTGATACTGCTAAAATAGTCAGGAAGGGTTTAAATTAGGACTATTTTCTGGGAATTGTCTCGGTGCCGGAGTTTGCGACTATAGAAAATGATAATAATATGGTCGTTGGCGGGGAGTTTCCGTCATTCCAAATAGTGTTGGTGGTTCAGTGGTTAAATAGCTGCCTTCCAAACTTGAGAACTGAGTTCTCTTCCCGTAAATTATTTTTACTAAAATGTGAGTTTTTGATTGTAATTCAACTATTTGTATGTTTTGCCTGGAAAGATACGGTCGCTAGGGTTTGTATAAGATATGAACTGAACGTTTTAATAGGTTGTTTAGGTTGAATTGAGAGAACCATTCATTCAAAGTAATGGCAAGGCAATTTCCATGTAATACGTTGTGTTGCCCAAATGATCTGCTGGAATAAATTACTGTGACTGGAGTCGTATTTAAATAAATGTATCATAGAAGAGAAAGTTACCTAAACCTGAAGAATTCTAAAGAATAACGGAGAGATACGATAAAGTTATGCCCATCAGGATTTCTTAATTTTTTTTAATGAATCGACTGACATACGATAGAAATTTAGCGAAGTACATGGTATGTTTAAATTTTGGGGTATAGAAAGTTGGGAAGTTCGGTTGGTTTGACTTTTTTGATAGAATTTCAATCAGAACTAAATCTGAATAGGGGGTATATCTTTGACTAGAGGCAGGTTGACTTGCTGCGTCATTACGTTGAATACAGAATAACATTCCTCAAATTATGCCAGAGAAAATTGGTTGTGTCATTTACAGGGAAAATGCGTGGATTATAGTTTTGAGTCACTTTTCAAAAGTGGCTAAAAGTTCCAAATACATTTTTTAAAAAGTAGCTGAATATCGTCAGGATATTCTGAAAAGATGCTAAAACTAGCAACAAAATTGCTAGGAGTTCATTGGGCTATATTTGGCTATAAGATAAGGAGGTCAGAATAGTTGAATCGTAAAAGTTGTGGTTGTTTTCCGGTTACTGATTTTTGGTTAGGTAACACCAGTAAATTCCAACAAGAAGTTAACGTATTCTAAACAGGATCTGTTTTCATTACTGGGAACAATAAAAGGTCGACAAGTGGTATTGCTGGCTGGGAGTGTTTCATTTTAAAGGTACAGTACACGTTTATCACAGTTGTGTGAGTGTAATGGCAGGGTATAAAGGATTTTGGGGAGACAATTTGGAGAAAGACTGAATGAGTTACATGAAACATCAAGGAAATTTAAAACGAATGATTTGAGTGTATTATCATAATAATTAGGTTTTGTTTTTGTAGTAAATGTTTGGGTTAAGGGGATTTCCATGTTCCCAGAGACAAAATATCTTAAAGGGGTACACCCACATATGGAATATTAGGAGTTGTATTTTATTTTTTTAATTAGACAAGTTAATTTTTAAAAGATAACTCTAGTGAGGAAGAAGGCCAGGTTCAGGGTTCTGTTTTAAACATTGGCTGTGAAGGTTTCAAATGGGCTACTATTGATTTAGTACTACAACAGAAACAGAAATCATATTAATCATCAATAATAAATGGGGGAGGATGGTCCTTTGAGGTCTGGACAGGACACAGTTTAAGCTAATAGGGCATGAAAATACATGATAGAAAAGGTGATTTTATAAGCATAAAAATGATTTATGAAAATAAATAAGTTGCAGTTCTTAGGGATGGTAAATTACGGTAGATAAGGTATCTCAAACTATGCAACATATTAACAATTATTGAGTTGACTGATTTTTAAGGTTAACCCATGTTATTTTTAGATAAAATACAGTGTATTCCCGAAGAAGAGATTTCATTAACACAGGAAAGATATATGATATGGTTAGCATTCGTTTTGGCTTTATTTGACCATTAGAATATTTTTTATTTAAATAGTATTACAGTTTGACAGGTATATATGACATCTGTGGTGATTCAGGATTATGGATAGGATCGGGAACCTGAATTAACCTATATAAGGACTTTAGAAATTGATACCATAGACATGTTTTTCAAAAAAAATCCATGAGTTTAGATAAAGCCAAACAGTGAGACATTTAGTTAAAATTTGGAAACAACACATAGTTGTTACAGACAGTTAGGGGAAAGGGCAGACAAAGGAGTCCTCCCCGCACTGCTGAGACCTTGAAGGTTTGAGAGCAGAGAGGAAAAGGTTTAGAAGGGGCGCCAGGAAAATAACACAGATACCTCTTAAAGTAGATAAGACACTTGACAGAGAATTGGTACAGGATAGATATGAATGGACGCCCAAGGGATAATTGGACATGTGGAGAATGAAAGGGGCGTTCCTACATGATAATGTCAGAACATAAGGATAATTGACTAATCTTACCTAAGTCATTGTTTAGAGTACGCAAGGTTGTTACTTGACAAGATATACAAGATATTTTGTTACGAAAAGATGCTCGACTATGCATATAATTGACAGCTTTGGAAAGAAAACACACTGACATTTCCAAAACTGCAAAGATATTGTCTGTGAGTGCCACAGAACTGATGTTACAGGCGAAACCCAGATAAAAATCCAATCAGGAAGTGCCGCATTTTTTGAAACCGCCTCATGCCAATGACTACATATATGGCTGTGAAGGAGCTAGGAGTCAGCTTACGTTTTCCACGTTTTCCCCAGGGTGTCTGCAGCATTGTGACGTCTTTTTTCAGGCATTTCCATTGGAGATTGGCTGTAAGAGACCATATAGGGCGAGTGGACGCATGGTGTCTCCAGGAGAAAACCTTGCGTAAAATACTGAGGTAGACATTTTTCCAATCGTATCTTATGAGAAACCAACTGCCTTCACGGATATATTATCGAATACATATGTTAAAAACACCTTGAGGATGGATCCTAAACAACGTTTGCCGTGTTTCTGTCGATAATATGGAGCAAATTTTGAAAAAAGTAAGTATTTTCGGTCGATTTCTCAGCCAAGCAGGGTGAACAGACAGTTTTTCGCCTACAGAAATATTATTTTGGGAAAAAAGGAACATTTGCTATCTAACTGGGAGTCTCTTGAGTGAAAGCATCTGAAGTTCTTCAAACGTAAATGATTTAATTTGGTTGCTTTTCTTATTTTTGTGAAAATATTGCCTGCTGCCAGCACAGCCTAGCATAGCATTATGCCATGCTAAACTTCCACAAATGCTTGTCTAGCGTTGGCTGTAACGCATATTTTGAAAATCTGAGATGACAGTGTTGTTAACAAAAGGCTAAGCTTGTGTTTCAATATATTTATTTCATTTCATTTGCGATTTTCATGAATAGGAAACGTTGCGTTATGGTAATGAGCTTGAGGCTATGATTACGCTCCCGGATACGGGATTGCTCATCGCTAGAGGTTAACCAAGCCTGTATGTCCAAGATTTTATGCACTACAGGTGAACTACAGGATAATGTGATTCACTCAACCCAGTCCCTGAGGAGAATAGACGGGAAGCAGCACGTTGGGAGGGGCCATACCAAGGACTCCTGGTGACAGCCTTCGCTGTGAGAATAGCTAAAATAGCTACCTGGATTCATATCACACACTGCGGGGGGGGGTAAGACACACTGACACTGTCGAACAATCACAGTGTTCGAGAGGAGAACTGGAATTAACAGAATTCCGGGGGCCATCTCTCGAACGAAGACTTCCTTTTCCCATCATTTCATCCCTGTGTTTGTTCATAAAAGTGGAGGTGTGTCTGGCCTCTGGCTACTGATGTGTTTTCCGGGAAAGGGTGGCGCTTTAAAGGTGTGCTGGTCGTCCTGAGCTGTCTGATCGTGGGAGCCATATTCCTGATACACCATGAACCCCGAGAAGGCCAAAGAGGGTAACTTGACTCATATGCTAGACGAGGAGAATGTGATATTACCATAGCATCTTAGCAGGTCACTGGAACTGAATAGTAAGGAAGGGAGAGTGAGATTGGGAAGGATGTCTCAGTGGAGTTTCATGTAGACCAACTGGGGTCATTCACTCCTTGGCAGTCCAGAACCATGGGTCTATATGGAAGGTATTTGTGTAAATCACCGTGTAATTCATGGAATCAGGTCATAGCTCACACTGAAAGGGATGGCTATGTAAACCCATACACCCAATTTGGGATCAGATGGAGTATAGTAAGGGTTGGAGTTTCCGAGCAGAGGAAGTATGGTATAAAGGTACGAATTAACATTAAAACGGTAAAGACTCAGGATCTCGGGTTATGGTATGTTGGCTTTGACCAGTTTTCAACTGATACTATGGTACCATTCCAGGTGGCAGAGGTTAGAGTTGGTAAGGAGACTATGGTCGGCCGGAGTTCAATCAATCTCCCTAACACAATGGACATTCCTAGTGTAATCATCCAGGGTAAAGGAATTATTCAGGTTAAAGATATATAAAGAGTATTAACCAAAGCCTTGAGAGAACAAAATCAAATCATGACACGTATTAAAGTGAATACTGTATGGTAAAGCTGTTCACGAAAGCAGGAATGCCAGATAATGACAGTTGCATTGATTTGAACTATTTATATCCACAGGTTCCCTTTAAATCGAGACTACCTCCCTTTACAGTGACAGGAGGAGACTAATACTGTTTGGCCCGGTAAAGTACTTATGGGAAATATGTAGGGGAAGTTGTTACCTGCAATAGGACAGAGAATGTTATCACTGACGAGATTATGTCTGACATGACAGGCTGATTGAACTCTGGGGATGTCAATAAGGTAAAGTGGGCCAGGGCTGACATCTGGTGATTGTGTGGAGGAATGTTATGGCCAAATTTACCTGCAGATTGGACAGGATTATGCGTTCTTGTGCATTTGAGAATGCCTTTCACACTCATTCAACACCATGACATGAAGTTGGCCAAACGGGAGAAAATAAGTACTCCATCTGGGTATTTTGCTGACAGAGTATATATTGATAACATTGGGGTTCCACGGGGGATACCAGACAAGTTCAAAGCAAGAAATCAGATTTTAGCAGGAATAGAGTCAAGTATTTTCTGGTGGTCCACTCTCAATAAGAACGTGGACTGGATCAATTATATTTATGATAATCCACAGCGCTTCATCAATTATACCAGAGATGTAATGAATGTCTTGGCAGAATAGAATAGTCTAGGATATGTTTGTTGGCTGAAAAGGGTGAGAGTGTATAGAGGTAGTTTGTTCCCTGATGACACAGCTCCAGACGCATCAGTGACCAAGGCCTGGCTGGTTTGACCACCCTGGCTCAAGAACTGGCAGAAAACTCTGGGGTGGATACTTCTCTGTGTAATTGGATTGACAGTATATTTGGAAAATGGAAAAATGTCATGATCACTGTGTTGTGGGCTACCTTCATCTGTGTGACTGTGTTAGTTTTGTGTGGATGATTCCGATGTGAAAGGTTCTCATTTCCAGGACTCTGGAGAAATCAATGAGAAAACAGATGGTGAAATACGGGCTGATTCCAAGATCTAATCCGTGGAATGATGAATGCATGACCCCAGAACAAGTAGACAAATCCGTATCCTTCATATGCGAGGAACTTAAGTTTTGATGAGACCATTTTGATATTTAGAGATGTTAGGTTGTATCTTGTTTCAATGTTAGACTGTTTCTTTGATGAAGATTGTAATGAAAATCCTGATAAGAAGAGTTCTGATTCTGATGTAGGCCTCAAACAGTCAGTGTGAATGCAAGTATTGGTTTCTGTTAGGTGGTATTTTGATAACAATAAATATTTCTAATAAAATTAGATGTATGCTGTTTAATATTTTAATAAATCTAGATGTGTGATTGGAAGTATAATATTTAATCATATGTTAAGGGATTTTTATCAATAACGACTAAATTATGTATACATTTCAATCAGGACTGACTAATCAGAATACTATTATGTTACTGTATAGATGTATGGATTTTCTTTTAATCCTAGTACTGAATATAATGTGTGTAATTATAATCAAGAAATAGAACAAAGACTGTCTGTTCCTTGGTAGAAACGAATGAACTTATCGTCAGACTGGCTAGAATACTTATCTACACAGGGAGACCTTGTCCTGGTCGTAAATGATCTAAACCGGTGGGAGACGATGTAGGAAGGCTTGTGAACTATACTGCCATTGTATCGAAGTGGAGGACGGACGGGACAGTTTAAAACCTAAGACGTCATTTTCAGTTTAGAACCTGTTGTAAATTGTATCATGTTCAGTACTCTCGAGAATAAACGCTATTGCTTGATTTTGAGACTGGTCTCTGCCCATTTTATGTAAGTAGGTATCTTACAAATTCTTAGAAATGGGCTGAGTGTATTAATTGAATTGGTTAATAAACATATAGGAATTGAATTCCTATAACAGTGTCCAGCTGGGCGTCTGTACGTTCCGTTTGATGTCTGCGATCGTTTGATCTGTTGGGCTCACACGTCACCCTCCTCTGGTCATCCTGGCATCGGTCAGACTGTGCGCTGCCTTGCTGGGAAGTACTGGTGGCCCACTTTAGCTAAGGACGTGAGGGTTTATGTTTCCTCCTGTTCGGTATGCGCAAAGTGCAAGGCACCTATACACCTGCCCAGAGAGAAATTAAAACCCCTTCCCGTTCGGGTCTGGCTCTCGACCCGCAACCTGCCCCTTCACCTGCCCTACCGAAAGCTGGGTCCGCAGTTTGTGGGGCCATTTAAAGGCCTGAGGAGACTGAACGAGGTTTGTTATAGGTTACAACTCCCCCCTGATTATCGTATTAACCCCTCGTTCCATGTGTCTCTCCTCAGGCCGGTGGTATCGGGTCTGCTCCAGCAGTCTGAGGTGTGGGAGGTTCCTCCGCCCCCTCTGGACATTGAGGGGGTCCCGGCATATACCTTACGAGCCATCATGGACTCAAGGCGTCAGGCGAGGGGCCTTCAGTAACACACCTGGTTTCAATTCCCATATCATGTTCCTTATTTAACCCTCTGGCATACATTTCTGTTCTGTCCGTGATTGTTGGTGCCTTAGTGGTTGTTGTAGGTGTTAGTGTGTTTGTATTTTCCTATTTGGAATCTTACTTGACTTTTGTGAGTAAACTCCGTTGTGTTGCTCAAACCTGTGTCCTGCGCCTGACTCCGCGACATCTCTGCACCCAATCGCTGACACATCTACTAGACATTTGATCTACTGTAGATGCAGCAAAGCTGATCAAACCAACTCTCTTACTCCTAATTTGTCTGTTACGCATGTTCATCTTATTCTCTGTCTCTCTGCCCCCATCCTGTCACATCTCATTTAGCCTTCTCTCTCATTCTGTTTAAACCTAATACTCTCCATCTCCTTCCTCCCTGGGCAATTTTACATGGTTGGTGAAAGGTTTCTAGGAAGCTAAACATGCCTCTTGTCATGACTCATATGTAATCTCTCTTTACTACGCTAATACTCGCAACCGTCCATTCTTTCTCTCTCTCCTCTCACTTTCCTCTCCTTCTCTCAATCTCTCTCCTCTCTCTCTCTCCTGAACTTTCTGTAACCCAGTCCACCCCATTCCAACTCTCTCTCTCCCCTCTCTTCCTCCCTTTATACCACAGTCCACCCCATTCCCCTCCCTCTCTCTCCCCTCTCTCCCTCCCTTTCTACCACAGTCCTCCCATTTCTCCCTCCCCTCTCTCCCCTCTCTTCCTCCCTCTCTACCACAATCCACCCCATTCCCCCTACATCTCTCTCCCATCTCTCCCTCCCTCTACCACAGTCCACCCCATTCCCTCTCCCTCTCTCCCCTCTCTTCCTCCCTTTATACCACAGTCCACCCCATTCCCCTCCCTCTCTCTCCCCTCTCTCCCTCCCTTTCTACCACAGTCCTCCCATTTCTCCCTCCCCTCTCTCCCCTCTCTTTCTCCCTCTCTACCACAGTCCACCCCATTCCCCCTCCCTCTCTTTCCCTTCCCTTCCTCTCTACCACAGTCCACCCCATTCCCCCTCCCTCTCTTTCCCTTCCCTTCCTCTCTACCACAGTCCACCCCATTCCCCCTCCCTCTCTCTTCCCTCTCTTCCTCCCTCTCTACCACAATCCACTCCATTCCCCCTCCCTCTATCTCTGTCTCTGCCACTGGCCAGTCTGACTCAGAGCCCAAGAACTGGCCAGTCTGACTCAGAGCCCAAGAACTGTCCAGTCTGACTCAGAGCACAAGAACTAGCCAGTCTGACTCAGAGCACAAGAACTGGCCAGTCTGACTCAGAGCACAAGAACTGGCCAGTCTGACTCAGAGCACAAGAACTGGCCAGTCTGACTCAGAGCTCAGTCACTGAACTGAACCCTCTCTGGACCCTGTATATTCACATTGTTGACACGTACACAGACAGGTAACACACCGACCATAGCAGGAGAAATGGAACCTCAAATGCAGATAAACAGCAATGAATATTATAACCACTGTCTTGTCAACAGATCCATCTGTATTAGAGTCATGCAGGCTGAAGTGAGGGAGAAGGGAAAACAAACGGACACACACACACGGACACACACACACACACGGACACACACACACACGGACACACACACACACGGACACACACACACACGGACACACACACACACGGACACACACACACACACGGACACACACACACACACACACACACACACATACACACATAAATAACCTGGTGCTTTCTCAGATGTTAGGCCTGTGAGTGACAGGATCAGAGCTCATCATTAAAGTTTGATCGATGGGTGCTGACTAAAAACATATATTTTAGCACCTCCACATAAAATATGAACACCTCCTCTTCACTCTCTTTATATCCTCATCTCCTCTCAGACACCCCTTAGCCTCTCCTCTCACTCCTCGTCCTCTCCTTTACCCCCTTAGCCTCTCCTCTCTCTCCTCATCCTCTCCTTTCCCCCCTAAGCCTCTCCTCTCTCTCCTCGTCCTCTCCTTTCCCCCTTAGCCTCTCCTCTCTCTCCTCGTCCTCTCCTTTCCCCCTTAGCCTCTCCTTTCTCTCCTCGTCCTCTCCTTTCCCCCTAAGCCTCTCCTCTCTCTCCTCGTCCTCAACCTTTCCCCTCCTTAGCCTCTCCTCGTCCTCTCCTTTCCCTCCTTAGCTTCTCCTCTCTCTCCTCGTCCTCTCCTTTCCCCTTAGCCTCTCCTCTCTCTCCTCGTCCTCTCCTTTCCCCCTTAGCCTCTCCTCTCTCTCCTCGTCCTCTCCTTTCCCCCTTAGCCTCTCCTCTCTCTCCTCGTCCTCTCCTTTCCCCTTAGCCTCTCCTCTCTCTCCTCGTCCACTCCTTTCCCCTTAGCCTCTCCTCTCTCTCCTCGTCCTCAACCTTTCCCCTCCTTAGACTCTCCTCGTCCTCTCCTTTTCCCCCTTAGCCACTCCTCTCACTCCTCGTCCTCAACCTTTCCCCTCCTTAGCCTCTCCTCTCCCCCTTAGCCACTCCTCTCTCTCCTTTCCCCTTAGCCTCTCCTCTCTCTCCTCGTCCTCTCCTTTCCCCCTTAGTCTCTCTTCTCTCTCCTCGTCCTCTCCTTTCCCCTTAGCCTCTCCTCTCTCTCCTCGTCCTCTCCTTTCCCCCTTAGCCTCTCCTTTCTCTCCTCGTCCTCTCCTTTCCCCCTAAGCCTCTCCTCTCTCTCCTCGTCCTCAACCTTTCCCCTCCTTAGCCTCTCCTCGTCCTCTCCTTTCCCCTCCTTAGCTTCTCCTCTCTTTCCTCGTCCTCTCCTTTCCCCTTAGCCTCTCCTCTCTCTCCTCGTCCTCTCCTTTCCCCCTTAGCCTCTCCTCTCTCTCCTCGTCCTCTCCTTTTCCCCCTTAGCCTCTCCTCTCTCTCCTCGTCCTCTCCTTTCCCCTTAGCCTCTCCTTTCTCTCCTCGTCCTCTCCTTTCCCCCTAAGCCTCTCCTCTCTCTCCTCGTCCTCAACCTTTCCCCTCCTTAGCCTCTCCTCGTCCTCTCCTTTCCCCTCCTTAGCTTCTCCTCTCTCTCCTCGTCCTCTCCTTTCCCCTTAGCCTCTCCTCTCTCTCCTCGTCCTCTCCTTTCCCCCTTAGCCTCTCCTCTCTCTCCTCGTCCTCTCCTTTCCCCCTTAGCCTCTCCTCTCTCTCCTCGTCCTCTCCTTTCCCCTTAGCCTCTCCTCTCTCTCCTCGTCCACTCCTTTCCCCTTAGCCTCTCCTCTCTCTCCTCGTCCTCAACCTTTCCCCTCCTTAGACTCTCCTCGTCCTCTCCTTTCCCCCTTAGCCACTCCTCTCACTCCTCGTCCTCAACCTTTCCCCTCCTTAGCCTCTCCTCTCCCCCTTAGCCACTCCTCTCTCTCCTCGTCCTCTCCTTTCCCCTTAGCCTCTCCTCTCTCTCCTCATCCTCTCCTTTCCCCCTTAGCCTCTCCTCTCTGTCCTCGTCCTCTCCTTTCCCCTTAGCCTCTCCTCTCTCTCCTCGTCCTCTCCTTTCCCCCTTAGCCTCTTCTCTCTCTCCTCGTCCTCTCCTTTCCCCTTAGCCTCTCCTCTCTCTCTCCTCGTCCTCTCCTTTCCCCCTTAGCCTCTCCTCTCTGTTTTCGTCCTCTCCTTTCCCCTTAGCCTCTCCTCTCCCTCCTCGTCCTCTCCTTTCCCCCCTTAGCCTCTCCTCTCTCTCCTCGTCCTCTCCTTTCCCCCTTAGCCTCTCCTCTCTCTCCTCATCCTCTCCTTTCCCCCTTAGCCTCTCCTCTCTCTCCTCGTCCTCTCCTTTCCCCCTTAGCCTCTCCTCTCTCTCCTCGTCCTCTCCTTTCCCCCTTAGCCTCTCCTCTCTCTCCTCGTCCTCTCCTTTTCCCCCTTAGCCTCTCCTCTCTCTCCTCGTCCTCTCCTTCCCCCTTAGCCTCTCCTCTCTCTCCTCGTCCTCTCCTTCCCCCTTAGCTTCCTCTCTCTCCTCGTCCAATCCTTTCCCCCCTTAGCCTCTCCTCTCTCTCCTCGTCATCCTTACAACTACCATCATCATTACAACTACTGTCATCATTATAACTACCATCATCATTACAATTACCATCACCATTACAACTACCATCACCATTAAAACTACCATCACCATTACAACTACCATCATCATTACAACTACCATCAGCATTATTACTACCATTATCAATACAACTACCATCATCATTACTACTACCATCATCATTACAACTACCATCATCATTAAAACTACCATCACAACTACCATCATCATTACAACTACCATCATCATTACAACTACCATCATCATTACTACTACCATTATCAATACAACTACCATCATCATTACTACTACCATTATCAATACAACTACCATCATCATTACTACTACCATCATCATTACAACTACCATCATCATTACAACTACTGTCATCATTACCACTACCATCATTTACTACTACCATCATCATTACTACTACCATCATCATTACTACTACCATCATCATTACTACTACCATCATCATTACTACCATCATCATTACCACTACCATCATCATTACAACTACCATCATCATTACCACTACCATCATCATTACTACTACCATCATCATTACTACTACCATCATCATTACTACTACCACCATCATTACAACTACCATCATCATTACTACTACCATCATCATTACTACTACCATCATCATTACTACTACCATCATCATTACTACCACCATCACCATTACAACTACAGTCATCATTACAACTACCATCATCATTACAACTACCATCATCATTACAACTGAAGTCATCATTACAACTACCATCATCATTACAACTACCGTCATCATTACAACTACCGTCATCATTACAACTACCGTCATCATTACAACTACCATCATCATTACAACTACCATCATCATTACAACTACAGTCATCATTACTACTATCATCTCTACCATCATTACAACTACCATCATCATACAACTACCATCATCATTACAACTACCAAGATCATTACAACTACCATGATCATTACTACTACCATCATCATTACAACTACCAAGATCATTACAACTACCATGATCATTACCACTACCATCATCATTACAACTACCATCATCATTACCACTACCATCATCATTACTACTACCATCATCATTACTACTACCATCATCATTACCACTACCATCATCATTACCACTACCATCATCATTACTACTACCATCATCATTACAACTACCATCATCATTACCACTACCATCATCATTACAACTACCATCATCATTACCACTACCATCATCATTACTACTACCATCATCATTACCACTACCATCATCATTACTATCATCATTACTACTACCATCATCATTACCACTACCATCATCATTACCACTACCATCATCATTACCACTACCATCATCATTACAACTACCATCATCATTACAACTACCATCATCATTACAACTACCATCATCATTACAACTACCATCATCATTACAACTACCATCATCATTACAACTACCATCATCATTACTACTACCATTATCAATACAACTACCATCATCATTACAACTACCATCATCATTACTACTACCACCATCATTACAACTACCATCATCATTACTACTACCATCATCATTACTACTACCATCATCATTACTACTACCATCATCATTACTACTACCATCACCATTACAACTACAGTCATCATTACAACTACCATCATCATTACAACTACCATCATCATTACAACTAAAGTCATCATTACAACTACCATCATCATTACAACTACCATCATCATTACAACTACAGTCATCATTACTACTACCATCTCTACCATCATTACAACTACCATCATCATACAACTACCATCATCATTACCACTACCATCATCATTACAACTACCGTCATCATTACAACTACCATCATCATTACAACTACCATCATCATTACAACTAAAGTCATCATTACAACTACCATCATCATTACAACTACCGTCATCATTACAACTACCGTCATCATTACAACTACCGTCATCATTACAACTACCATCATCATTACAACTACCATCATCATTACAACTACAGTCATCATTACTTCTACCATCTCTACCATCATTACAACTACCATCATCATTACTACTACCATCATCATTACTACTACCATCATCATTACTACTACCACCATCATTACAACTACCATCATCATTACTACTACCATCATCATTACTACTACCATCATCATTACTACTACCATCATCATTACTACTACCATCACCATTACAACTACAGTCATCATTACAACTACCATCATCATTACAACTACCATCATCATTACAACTAAAGTCATCATTACAACTACCATCATCATTACAACTACCGTCATCATTACAACTACCGTCATCATTACAACTACCGTCATCATTACAACTACCATCATCATTACAACTACCATCATCATTACAACTACAGTCATCATTACTACTACCATCTCTACCATCATTACAACTACCATCATCATACAACTACCATCATCATTACAACTACCAAGATCATTACAACTACCATGATCATTACAACTACAGTCATCATTACAACTACCATCATCATTACAACTACCATCATCATTGCTTCTACTGTCATCATTACAACAACCATCATACAACTACCATGATCATTACAACTACCATCATCATTACTACTACCATCATCATTACTACCATCATCAATACTACTACCATCACCATTACAACTACAGTCATCATTACAACTACCATCACCATTACAACTACAGTCATCATTACAACTACCATCATCATTACAACTACCATCATCATTACAACTACAGTCATCATTACAACTACCATCATCATTACAACTACCGTCATCATTACAACTACCGTCATCATTACAACTACCGTCATCATTACAACTACAGTCATCATTACTACTACCATCTCTACCATCATTACAACTACCATCATCATACAACTACCATCATCATTACAACTACCAAGATCATTACAACTACCATGATCATTACAACTACAGTCATCATTACAACTACCATCATCATTACAACTACCATCATCATTGCTTCTACTGTCATCATTACAACAACCATCATACAACTACCATGATCATTACAACTACCATCATCATTACAACTACCATCATCATTGCTTCTACTGTCATCATTACAACAACCATCATACAACTACCATGATCATTACAACTACCATCATTATTACAAGTACCATCATCATTACTACTACCATCTCTACAATCATTACTACTACCATCATCATTACAACTACTGTCATCATTACCACTACCATCATTTACTACTACCATGATCATTACTACTACCATCATCATTACTACTACCATCATCATTACAACTACCATCATCATTACTACCATCATCATTACCACTACCATCATCATTACAACTACCATCATCATTTCCACTACCATCATCATTACTACTACCATCATCATTACTACTACCATCATCATTACTACTACCACCATCATTACAACTACCATCATCATTACTACTACCATCATCATTACTACTACCATCATCATTACTACTACCATCATCATTACTACTACCATCACCATTACAACTACAGTCATCATTACAACTACCATCATCATTACAACTACCATCATCATTACAACTAAAGTCATCATTACAACTACCATCATCATTACAACTACCGTCATCATTACAACTACCGTCATCATTACAACTACCGTCATCATTACAACTACCATCATCATTACAACTACCATCATCATTACAACTACAGTCATCATTACTACTATCATCTCTACCATCATTACAACTACCATCATCATACAACTACCATCATCATTACAACTACCAAGATCATTACAACTACCATGATCATTACTACTACCATCATCATTACTACTACCATCATCATTACCACTACCATCATCATTACAACTACCATCATCATTACCACTACCATCATCATTACTACTACCATCATCATTACTACTACCATCATCATTACCACTACCATCATCATTACCACTACCATCATCATTACTACTACCATCATCATTACAACTACCATCATCATTACCACTACCATCATCATTACAACTACCATCATCATTACAACTACCATCATCATTACAACTACCATCATCATTACAACTACCATCATCATTACTACTTCTACTACTACTACCACGCCCACCATTAAACTGCTATCATTATCATCTACCCTACTTCCCATACCACTACTATGTGGAATAATAATCACAACAATAATAATAACAATAATAGTAATAATAATAATAGTAATAATAATAGTAATAACAATAATACTAATAATAAGTAAGTTTCTGCTTACTATACTGATGTTATTTCTCAGTGTCCTTCAGGCTGTCCCAGGCTAATACATATTTGGCTGCAAGAGGAGCCGTTAAGTCACTGCTTACTATACTAATGTTATTATTCAGTGTCCTTCAGGCTGTTCAGTGTCCTTCAGGCTGTCCTAGGCTAATACATATTTGGCTGCAAGAGGAGCCGTTAAGGCACTGCTTACTATACTGATGTTATTATTCAGTGTCCTTCAGGCTGTCCCAGGCTAAGACATATTTGGCTGCAAGAGGAGCCGTTAAGGCACTGCTTACTATACTGATGTTGTTATTCAGTGTCCTTCAGGCTGTCCCAGGCTGATACATATTTGGCTGCAAGAGGAGCCGTTAAGGCACTGCTTACAATACTGATGTTATTATTCAGTGTCCTTCAGGCTGTCCCAGGCTAAGACATATTTGGCTGCAAGAGGAGCCGTTAAGGCACTGCTTACTATACTGATGTTATTATTCAGTGTCCTTCAGGCTGTCCCAGGCTAAGACATATTTGGCTGCAAGAGGAGCCGTTAAGGCACTGCTTACTATACTGATGTTATTATTCAGTGTCCTTCAGGCTGTCCCAGGCTAAGACATATTTGGCTGCAAGAGGAGCCGTTACGGCGCTGCTTACTATACTGATGTTATTATTCAGTGTCCTTCAGGCTGTCCCAGGCTAATACATATTTGGCTGCAAGAGGAGCCGTTAAGGCACTGCTTACTATACTGATGTTATTATTCAGTGTTCTTCAGGCTGTCCCAGGCTAATACATATTTGGCTGCAAGAGGAGCCGTTAAGGCACTGCTTACTATACTGATGTTATTATTCAGTGTCCTTCAGGCTGTCCCAGGCTAATACATATTTGGCTGCAAGAGGAGCCGTTAAGGCACTGCTTACTATGCTGATGTTATTATTCAGTGTCCTTCAGGCTGTCCCAGGCTAATACATATTTGGCTGCAAGAGGAGCCGTTAAGGCACTGCTTACTATACTGATGTTATTATTCAGTGTCCTTCAGGCTGTCCCAGGCTAATACATATTTGGCTGCAAGAGGAGCCGTTAAGGCACTGCTTACTATACTGATGTTATTATTCAGTGTCCTTCAGGCTGTCCCAGGCTAATACATATTTGGCTGCAAGAGGAGCCGTTAAGGCACTGCTTACTATACTGATGTTATTATTCAGTGTCCTTCAGGCTGTCCCAGGCTAATACATATTTGGCTGCAAGAGGAGCTGTGGCTCCTTCGCCCATGAGTATTATTCGTTTTTCCTCTGGGTTTATTAAGTTAACGTTTTGAATCAATGTAGTAATTTCTGTGAATAATGTATCTCTTGGTGAGGAATTTTTATCACAGTAAAGTACAAAGTGCATCTCTGTTTCTACCTCCCCTGTTGTGCAGTGACCACA
This sequence comes from Oncorhynchus tshawytscha, assembly GCF_018296145.1. Classification (NCBI taxonomy): domain Eukaryota; kingdom Metazoa; phylum Chordata; class Actinopteri; order Salmoniformes; family Salmonidae; genus Oncorhynchus; species Oncorhynchus tshawytscha. The sequence continues at coordinate 79,256,691 of NC_056441.1, forward strand.
TACACACTCCTCTTTGGGTAGCCATGTCTTTTTATGTCTGCCGGTTTCTATTGCCAATTGGTGGTCACTCAGCCTGTACTTGGTATGGATCTGTCTCTGCTTCGTATCTCTGACAAGGTAGAGATAGTCAGCCAATTCATATTTTCTGTTCTGTGTTAGATAGCAATTTATTCTGCTTTTCCAATGTTGTAGATATGGGTCTTTTGATTGGTTTATAATTTTGTTTATTTTAATTATTTATTTTGAAGCAGTGCTGGTGTCAGCTTGGTTGGTTAGGTCCAATACCAGCTGACTGAGAGGGCTCATTTCTGGGCTCAGCTCTTGGGTTTGAAGTGCTTTAAATTGGAGACATGAATTTAGGTGTAGCCAAAATGTTATGATATTTTTTGTACTTAATTCATTAACACTGGAAAGCGGCCCAATTCTTCCCTAGATACATTAGTTGGTGTATTTCTTTGGACCTGTAGAATTTTCCGACAGAATTCTGCATGTAATGCTTCAATTAAATTGTTGTCCCACATTTTAAAGTCTAGTTTATTGAGTGGCCCCCAAACCTCACTTCCGTAAAGAGCTATTGGTAGGATTAAGCTGTCAAATATTTTGGTCCAAATTCTAATTGGGATGTTGATTTTGAATAATTTCATTTTAATTGCATACAATGCTCTGCGGGCTTTTTCTTTGAGTACATTCCCTGCCATATTAAAGTTTCCCAATGCAGATATGGTCAGACCAAGGTATGAGTAATGTTTAGTTTGTTCATTCAAGAACCTTAAATAGTGAGTCCTGGGGCTGCAAAATGGTCCAAAATGTCAGCTAATTCAGTTATATAAATGTTTAAAACGTTTGGACTCAAATTGTAGCCAAGTCTCACACCTTGACATTGCAAAAATAAATGTTATTTGGTTTTATATTTTTTTTGCACACTTGTTTTCTGTGTACATACATTTCATTGAGTCATATACCTTACCACCAAGCCCACTTTGGAGAATTTTGAAGAATAGCCCTTCGTGCCAAATAGAATCAAATGCTATTTTAAAGTCAATAAAGCAAGCAAAGATCTTTGGCTTCTTTTTTTGGTGGAAGTGTTTATTAATTAGTGTGTGTGAGGTGTATATATGGTCAGTAGGGTGCTGGTGTTTATTAATTAGTGTGTGTAAGGTGTATATATGGTCAGTACTGTGTGCGATGGTTGGGGAGAAAGCCAAATTGACATTTACTTATTACATTTTTTTTTTGAAGATACGTTTGAATTCTTGAATTCAAAATGCAACAGAAAACCTTTCCCAAGTTGCTGTTTATTCCCCTATAATTATTGGGGTCTGATTTGTCTCCAATTTTGTGGACAAGTGAGATGAGCCCCTGGTTCCAGACATCAGGAAGCAGACAGAAGTTAGTACCATGTTGAACAATTTAAGGGCAGCATTTTTCAACTCAGGTGTGCTGTTTTTCAGCATTTCATTTCTGAGGTTATCTAGACCACATGCCTTCTTTGTTTTTATAGATTTATGCTTTTCATTTAGTTCTTGTTGGGTTATTGGGTAATCTAATGGATTTTGGTTGTTTTTAATGACTAATTCAAATATGTTCCATTTTTTTTCTTCTAATTGGTTATGTTGTAAGTCCTTTTGTGGGGTGTTTTGTACAGATTATCAAAATAGGTTTTCCAAATTCCTTAATAATCTTGTATGGCTAATTATTGTGGCTTTGTCAATCTTAAATTGTTCCACATATCCCAGAACTGATTTTGGTCAATTGTGTTTTCAATTTCATCAAGTGTCTTGTTGGTAATTTATTTTAAATTGTGTTTCAGTGTATGTTTATACTGTTTCAGAGTTTCAAAATATTCACAGCGTAGCTCTGGGTTGTTTTTCTGCTTATGTTTTCATTTGACATTTGTTTTAGGTGTTTTCTAATTGTTTTACATTTGTTATCAAACCATTTTTCAGAAACATTTAGTTTTTTGTTTCTGAAGATGCATTTCTTTGAATTTCTTTTGCCGTTGCTTTTTGGAATATGTAATTGATGTTTTGATTAGCCAAATTGACATCTTCTTTATTCTTTTGGTATTGTGAGTTATTGAAAACCTGTATAGAGTTCATCATTTCATTTGAGTTCAATGTTTCAATGAATTTCTCTGCACTGTTTGGAGCCCATCTCTATGATTGGTTCATGTTGTAGAGTTTATTGGGCTGTTTTTTTGAATGGGTATTGCTGGTTAATATCTTCAGAAACACGTTGATCTGACTGTGATCTGACAATGGTGTCTGTGGTCTGACAGTGAATGCACTAATGGAGGAGGAGTCCATGTCAGTGACTGCATAATCGACTACACTTGTCCCAAGAGCTGCAAAGTAGGTACACCTACCTAAAGAGTCCCTCCTGATTCTACCATTAAGCATGTACAGGCCTAAGGCTCAAAAGAGATGTGGTAACTCCTTCCCGTTTTTGTTCAGTATTTGGTCAGGACTGTTTCTATTATTTATAATAGGAGGGGTGTCCAAATAAGTGGTGGTTACCTCCTGCATCAGTGTAGTCAGGCTTAGAACCTGTTATTGCATTGAAATCTTCACAAAGAAGCACTTTTCCCTCTGCCTGACATTGAAAGATTTCTGGACAGAGATTTGGTCATCAAAATATGATGAATCTAAAGGAGGAGTTAAGATGCACATATGTATACATCATTGTCACAATAGATTATACCTTTGTTACATTTTTGCCAAATGTGTTTAGTAACTTTTTTAAATTTCATTCAGTGCTAAATCCTGCGTATACCAAATGATGATTCCACCCCGTTTAACATTTTTATGTTTGATTGATAGTAGTGAACTTTCTTTATAGCCTCTCCCTCTCTCTGTGGACTTTCTCAAGCGTGTGTGTGTGCCTGTGTGCCTGCATGTGTGTATGTGTGTGGCTGGCACTCTTCCAGCTCCCTGTGGCCCTGAGATGAAACACTGGAATTTCCTGGAGTTCCCTGTTTCCTAATCACCTGTATTCTGTCCCGGTACACACACACACACGCACACACTCACAGAGACACGCACACACAAACAAATGGGGTCGTAAAAGTAATGGAGGTTAAAGAGAGAGAGAGTTAGATGAAAACAGTGAGAGGGGAGGTAATGCATTAACCCTAACCCTAATGCATTAACCCTAACCATAATGCATTAACCCTAACTCTAGTGCATTAACCCTGACCCTAATGCATCAACCCTAATGCATCAACCCTAATGCATTAACCCTGACCCTAATGCATTAACCCTAACCCTAATGCCTTAACCAACCATGCTATTTTGTTTGTTTTTTCGCGTTGTTCGCATCTTGTTTTGTACATAATGTATTGCAATTACCATCTCTTATGACCGAAAAGTGCTACTGGACATCAGAACTGGGATTACTCACCTCAAATTGGACAAAGAGTTTTTCTTCAATGACCAGGCCCAGATCCCCATGATTGGCTGGAAAAGAAAACAGAGGTTTCGCGGAAAGAGATCAGGGTGCCTTGTGAGGATCAGGCGACGAGTGGCTAATCTGTCTTTGCCTTCCATCCTGCTAGCTAACGTTCAATCGCTGGAAAATAAGTGGGACAAACTGAAAGCCTGTATATCCTACCAACGGGACAATAAAAACTGTAATATCTGTTTCAGAGTCGTGGCTGAACGACGACATTAAAAACATACAGTAGGCGCACTCTATTGGCAGGACACAACATCAGCCTTTGGTAATGTTACGTTTTTTTTCTGTCTCCTCCTCTGACGAAGAGGTGTAGCAAGGATCGGACCAAAATGCAGCGTGGTAATTTTGATACATGTTTAATAACCGAATAAACACGAACAATACAAAAACAATAAACGTAACATGAAAACCGAAACAGCCTAAACTGGTGCAAACTAACACAGAGACAGGAACAATCACCCACGAAACACTCAAAGAATATGGCTGCCTAAATATGGTTCCCAATCAGAGACAAAGATAAACACCTGCCTCTGATTGAGAACCACTCCAGACAGCCATAGACTATGCTAGATAACCCCCACTAAGCCACAAACCCAATACCTAACAAAACCCCAAGACAAAACACACCACAATAAACCCATGTCACACCCTGGCCTGACCAAAATAATAAAGACAAGGACGTGACAGAACCCCCCCCAAGGTGCGGACTCCCGGCCGCACACCTAAACCCATAGGGAGGTCCGGGTGGGAGTCTGTCCACGGTGGCGGCTCCGGCGCGGGACGTGGACCCCACTCCAACAAAGTCTTAGTCCCCTTGCATCGCGTCCTTAGATTGGCGACCCTCGCCACCGACCTTGGCCTAATAACCCTCACCAAGGACCCCACTGGAGCTCGGGACTGAGGGGAAGCTCGGGACTGAGGGGAAACTCGGGACTGAGGGGAAACTCGGGACTGAGGGGAAACTCGGGACTGAGGGGAAACTCGGGACTGAGGGGAAACTCGGGACTGAGGGGAAGCTCAGCACTGAGAGGAAGCTCAGCACTGAGAGGAAGCTCAGGCAGGTAGTTGGATCCTGGCTGGCTGGTGGTTCTGGCAGATCCTGGCTGACTGGCGGTTCCGGCAGATCCTGGCTGATCCTGGCTGACTGGCGGATCCTGGCTGACTGGCGGATCCTGGCTGACTGGCGGATCCTGGCTGAATGGCGGATCTGGAAGACTCTGGCTGACTGGCGGCTCTGGCTGCTCCATGCAGACTGGCAGCTCTGGCTGCTCCATGCAGACTGGCAGCTCTGGCTGCTCCATGCAGACTGGCAGCTCTGGCTGCTCCATGCAGACTGGCAGCTCTGGCTGCGCTGAACAGGCAGGAGACTCCAGCAGCGCTGTAGAGGAGGAAGTCTCTGGCAGCGCTAAACAGGCGGGAGACTCCGGTAGCGCTGGAGAGGAGGAAGGCTCTGGCAGCGCTAGACAGGCGAGGCGCACTGTAGGCCTGATGCGTGGTGCTGGCACTGGTGGTACTGGGCTGAGGACACGCACAGTAAGCCTGGTGCGGGGAGCTGCCACCGGAGGCCTGGTGCATGGAGGTGGTACTGGATAGACCGGACCGTGCAGGCGCACTGGAGCTCTTGAGCACCGAGCCTGCCCAACCTTACCTGGCTCGATGCCCACTCTAGCCCGACCGATACGAGGAGCTGGTATGTACCGCACCGGGCTATGCACCCGCACTGGAGACACCGTGCGCTCCACAGCATAACACGGTGCCTGCCCGGTCTCTCTAGCCCCCCGGTAAGCACAGGATGTTTGTGCAGGTCTCCTACCTGGCGTGGCCATACTCCCTGTGAGCCCCCCCCCAATACATTTTTGGGGCTGACTCTCGGGCTTCCATCCGCGTCGCCGTGCTGCCTCCTCACACCAGCGCCTCTCCGCTTTCGCCGCCTCCAGTTCTTCTTTGAGGTGGCGATATTCTCCAGGCTGTGCCCAGGGTCCTTTTCCGTCCAATATCTCCTCCCAAGTCCAGAAGTCCTGTGATCGCTGCTCCTCCTGCCGCTGCCTGTCACCACGCTGCTTGGTCCTGTTGTGGTGGGTGATTCTGTTACCGTTTTCTTCTATCTTCTCCTCTGACGAAGAGGTGTAGCAAGGATCGGACCAAAATGCAGCGTGGTAATTTTGATACATGTTTAATAACCGAATAAACACGAACAATACAAAAACAATAAACGTAACATGAAAACCGAAACAGCCTAAACTGGTGCAAACTAACACAGAGACAGGAACAATCACCCACGAAACACTCAAAGAATATGGCTGCCTAAATATGGTTCCCAATCAGAGACAACGATAAACACCTGCCTCTGATTGAGAACCACTCCAGACAGCCATAGACTATGCTAGATACCCCCACTAAGCCACAAATCCAATACCTAACAAAACCCCAAGACAAAATACACCACAATAAACCCATGTCACATCCTGGCCTGACCAAAATAATAAAGAAAACACAAAATACTAAGACCAGGACGTGACAGGTAAGACACGGGGCAGGGGCCTATGCATATTTGTAAACAATAGCTGGTGAACGATATCTAAGGAAGTCTCAAGGTTTTGCTCACCTGAGGTAGAGTATCTCATGATAAGCTCTACACCACACTATCTACCAAGAGGGTTTTCATCTTTATTTTTCATAGTTGTCTACATACCACCACACACTGACGCTGGCAGTAAAACCACACTCAATGACATGTATAATGTTATAAACAAACAGGAAAACGCTCATCCAGAAGTGGCGCTCCTAGTGGCCGGGGCCTTTAATGCAGGGAAACTTAAATCAGTTTTACTTCATTTCTTTCAGCATGTTAAATGTGCAACCAGAGGAAAATAAATTCCAGACCACCTTTACTCCACACACAGAGACGCGTACAAAGCTCTCCCTCGCCCTCCATTTGGCAAATCTGACCACAACTCTATCCTCCTGATTCCTGCTTACAAGCAAAAATTAAAGCAGGAAGCACCAGTGACTCGGTATAAAAGAGTGATCAGATGAAGCAGATGCTAAACTACAGGACTGTTTTGCTATCACAGACTGGAACATGTTCCGGGATTCTTCCGATAGCATTGAGGAGTACACCACATCAGTCACAGGCTTTATCAATGGGCGTCGTCCCGACAGTGACTGTACGTACATACACCAACCAGAAGCCATGGATTACAGGCAACTAAAGGGTAGAGCTGCAGCTTTCGAGGTGCGGGACTCTAACCCAGACGATTACAAGAAATCCTGCTATGCACAGCGATGAATCATCAAACAGGCAAAGCGTCAATACAGGGCTAAGATTGAATCATACTACACCGGCTCCGACGCTCATCTTATGTGGCCGGGCTTGCAAACTATTAACGACTACAAAGGGAAGCACAGCCGCGAGCTGCCTAGTGACACGAGCCTACCAGATGAGATAAATCACTTCTATGCACACTTCGAGGCAAGCAACACTGAGGCATGAATGAGAGCATCAGTTGTTCCGGACAACTGTGTGATCACACTCTCCAGTGCCTACGTGATTAATGCCTTTAAATAGATCAACCTACACAAGGCTGCGGGGTCAGACGGATTACCAGGACGTGTGTTCTGGGCATGTGCTGACCAACTGGCAGGTGTCTTCACTGACATTTTCAACATGTCCCTGATTGAGTCTATAATACCAACATGTTTCAAGCAAACCACCTTAGTCCCTGTGCCCAAGAACACAAAGGCAACCTTCCTAAATGAGTACAGTCCCGTAGCACTCACATCCGTAGCCATGAAGTGCTTTGAAAGGCGGGTAATGGCTCACATCAACACCATTATCCCAGAAACCCTAAACCAACTCAAGCATACCACCCAAACAGATCCACAGATGATGCAATCTCTATTGCACTCCACTCTGCCCTTGGACAAAAGGAACACTTATGTGAGAATGCAATTCATTGACTACAATTCAGCGTTCAACACCATAGTACCCTCAAAGCTTATCATTAAGCTAAGGATCCTGTGACTAAACACCTCCCTCTGCAACTGGATCCTGGACTTCCGGACTGGCCGCCTCCAGGTGGTGGGGGTAGGTAGCAACACATCTGTCATGCTGATCCTCAACACAGGGGTGCGTGCTCAGTCCTCTCCTGTACTCCCTGTTCACCCACAACTGCATGGCCAGGCACGACTCCAACACCATCATTAAGTTTGCAGATGACACAACAGTGGTAGGCCTGATCACCGACAACAACGAGACAGCCAATAGGGAGGAGGTCAGAGACCTGGCCGGGTGGTGCCAGAATAACAACCTATCCCTCAACGTAACCAAGACTAAGGAGATGATTGTGGACTACAGGAAAAGGAGGTCCGAGTCCACCCACATTCTCATCGACAGGGCTGTAGTGGAGCAGGTTGAGAGCTTGGTTGAGAGCCAAGTTCCTTGGTGTCCACATCAACAACAAACTAGAATGGTCCAAACACACCAAGAAAGTTGTGAGAGGGCACGACAAAGCCTATTCCCCCTCAGGAAACTAAAAAGACTTGGCATGGGTCCTCAGATCCTCAAAATGTTTTACAGCTGCACAATCGAGAGCATCCTGACTTGTTGCATCACTGCCTGGTATGGCAACTGCTCGGCCTCTGACCGCAAGGCACTACAGAGGGTAGTGCGTACGGCCCAGTACATCACTGGGGTGAAGCTTCCGGCCATCCCAGACCTCTATTCCAGGCGATGTCAGAGGAAGGACCTAAAAATTGTCAAAGACTCCAGCCACCCTAGTCATAAACTGTTCTCTCTGCTACCGCAGAGCGCCAAGTCTCGGTCCAACCCCCCCCCCACACACACACTTATTTCGTGCTGCTACTCTCTGTTATTATCTAATCATAGTCACTTTAAGAACTCTACCATTATATACATATTACCTAAATTACCTTTACACCGGAGCCCCCTGTACTCTGTACCGATACCCCCTGTATCTAAGCCAGCTATTGTTATTTACTGCTGCTCTTTAATTATTTGTTAGTCTTATCTATTATTTTTTAGGGGGGGATTTTCTTAAAACTGCATTGTTGGTTAAGGGTTTGGAAGTAAGCACTTCACTGTAAGATCTACTACACCTGTTGTATTGTGACATATACAATTTGATATGATTTGTTTTGAGTCACAGAACTTGCCTGCGTCCACTTCCAAGAACAGATGCTCACTCTTTAAAAAAAAATGTTATCCTTTCTTTCTCTCTCTACCTCTCAGTCTCTCTGTCTGTCTTTTGCTGTCTTGACTCTCCCCATCAATCTCCATATCTGTCCTAATCCCCACCCCCCACACACATATATATACAAACAGAACACACACACCCATTCCCCAAGGTTTGTACCAGTGCAGAATCGTACCCCTGTCAGTGTCCCTCCTCTCCTCTCCCTCTCTCTACCTTTCCTACACCACTTTTCAATTAGAGAGTGAATGGGTTGGGAAATAGACAATACAGCTGCCTATTTGAGTTTGCTGAATAGCAGCCTATTTAATACTAGATGAGGGAAAGGGAATCTGCCGAGCTGGTAGATATTATAGAAACCTGCTCATCTCTCTCTCTCAGCACTCTCTTGTCTCTAGATGTTATAGAAACATGCTCATCTTGCTATATTCTTAATGAGCCTGTTTTTAGACATGCTGTAGTTGAAGGTTGTAATGATTTTTTTCTGTCAGCAGCGTTTTCACACCTTTAAACAACAATCCTCTCTTTCTATCTCTCCTTCTCTCTCACACACTATCGCTCCATCTCTCTATGAGTTGCATAATGACAGTAGGATTTAGTAATGCATTAGGGTTAGGGTTAATGCATTAGGGTTATGGTCAATGCATTAAGGTTATGGTTAATGCATTAGGGTTAGGGTTAATGCATTAGGGTTATGGTCAATGCATTAGGGTTATGGTTAATGCATTAGGGCTAGGGTTAATGCATTCGGGTTAGGGTTGATGCATTAGGGTTAATGCATTATGGTTAGGGTTAATGCATTAGGGTTAGGGTTAATGCATTAGGGTTAGGGTTGATGCATTAGGGTTAGGGTTAATGCATTAGGGTTAATGCATTAGGGTTAGGGTTGATGCATTAGGGTTAGGGTTGATGCATTAGGGTTAATGCATTAGAGTTAGGCTTAATGCATTAGAGTTAGGCTTAATGCATTAGGGTTAGGGTTAATGCATTAGAGTTAGGGTTAATGAAATAGGGTTAGGGTTGATGCATTAGGGTTAGGGTAGATGCATTAGGGTTAGGGTTGATGCATTAGGGTTAATGCATTAAGATATGTCTTTGGGTTAGGGTTGATGCATTACGGTTAGGATTGATGCATTAGGGTTGGGGGTTTGAACTTGAAACCTTCCGGTTACCAGTCCAACGCTCTAACCACCATTAGGCTTAGGCTTTGTTTAATGTATTTTTTATTTCACCTTTATCTAACCAGGTAGGCTAGTTGAGAACAAGTTCTCATTTACAACTGCGACCTGGCCAAGATAAAGCATAGCAGTGTGAACAGACAACAACACAGAGTTACACATGGAGTAAACAGCAGGGTTAATGTATTAGAGTTAGGGTTGATGCATTAGGGTTAGGGTTGATGCATTAGGGTTAATGCATTATGGTTAGGGTTAATGCATTAGGGTTAGGGTTAATGCATTAGGGGTAATGCATTAGGGTTAGGGTTGATGCATTAGGGTTAGGGTTGATGTATTAGTCAACAGCACTGCACCCCCAACAGCAACTTGCCCAAGCCTTCCCCATTTCTCCTTCTCCCAAATCCATTCAGCTGATGTTCTGAAAGAGCTGCAAAATCTGGACCCCTACAAATCAGCCAGGCTAGACAATCTGGACCCTTTCTTTCTAAAATTATCTGCCGAAATTGTTGCCACCCCTATTACTAGCCTGTTCAACCTATCTTTCGTGTCGTCTGAGATTCCCAAAGATTGGAAAGCAGCTGCGGTCATCCCCCTCTTCAAAGGGGGGGACACTCTTGACCCAAACTGCTACAGACCTATATCTATCCTACCGTGCCTTTCTAAGGTCTTCGAAAGCCAAGTCAACAAACAGATTACCGACCATTTCGAATCTCACCATACCTTCTCTGCTATGCAATCTGGTTTCAGAGCTGGTCATGGGTGCACCTCAGCCACGCTCAAGGTCCTAAACGATATCTTAACCGCCATCGATAAGAAACATTACTGTGCAGCCGTATTCATTGATCTGGCCAAGGCTTTCGACTCTGTCAATCACCACATCCTCATCGGCAGACTCGACAGCCTTGGTTTCTCAAATGATTGCCTCGCCTGGTTCACCAACTACTTCTCTGATAGAGTTCAGTGTGTCAAATCGGAGGGTCTGCTGTCTGGACCTCTGGCAGTCTCTATGGGGGTGCCACAGGGTTCAATTCTTGGACCGACTCTCTTCTCTGTATACATCAATGAGGTCGCTCTTGCTGCTGGTGAGTCTCTGATCCACCTCTACGCAGACGACACCATTCTGTATACTTCCGGCCCTTCTTTGGACACTGTGTTAACAACCCTCCAGGCAAGCTTCAATGCCATACAACTCTCCTTCCGTGGCCTCCAATTGCTCTTAAATACAAGTAAAACTAAATGCATGCTCTTCATCCGATCGCTACCTGCACCTACCCGCCTGTCCAACATCACTACTCTGGACGGCTCTGACTTAGAATACGTGGACAACTACAAATACTTAGGTGTCTGGTTAGACTGTAAACTCTCCTTCCAGACCCATATCAAACATTTCCAATCCAAAGTTAAATCTAGAATTGGCTTCCTATTTCGCAACAAAGCATCCTTCACTCATGCTGCCAAACATACCCTTGTAAAACTGACCATCCTACCAATCCTCGACTTTGGCGATGTCATTTACAAAATAGCCTCCAATACCCTACTCAACAAATTGGATGCAGTCTATCACAGTGCAATCCGTTTTGTCACCAAAGCCCCATATACTACCCACCATTGCGACCTGTACGCTCTCGTTGGCTGGCCCTCGCTTCATACTCGTCGCCAAACACACTGGCTCCATGTCATCTACAAGACCCTGCTAGGTAAAGTCCCCCCTTATCTCAGCTCGCTGGTCACCATAGCATCTCCCACCTGTAGCACACGCTCCAGCAGGTATATCTCTCTAGTCACCCCCAAAACCAATTATTTCTTTGGCCGCCTCTCCTTCCAGTTCTCTGCTGCCAATGACTGGAACGAACTACAAAAATCTCTGAAACTGGAAACACTTATCTCCCTCACTAGCTTTAAGCACCAACTGTCAGAGCAGCTCACAGATTACTGCACCTGTACATAGCCCACCTATAATTTAGCCCAAACAACTACCTCTTTCCCAACTGTATTTAATTTTAATTTATTTATTTATTTTGCTCCTTTGCACCCCATTATTTTTATTTCTACTTTGCACATTCTTCCATTGCAAAAATACCATTCCAGTGTTTTACTTGCTATATTGTATTTACTTTGCCACCATGGCCTTTTTTGCCTTTACCTCCCTTCTCACCTCATTTGCTCACATTGTATATAGACTTGTTTATACTGTATTATTGACTGTATGTTTGTTTTACTCCATGTGTAACTCTGTGTCGTTGTATCTGTCGAACTGCTTTGCTTTATCTTGGCCAGGTCGCAATTGTAAATGAGAACTTGTTCTCAACTTGCCTACCTGGTTAAATAAAGGTAAAATAAATAAATAAATCAAAATTTGAGTTAGGGTTAATGCATTAGGGTTAATGCATTAGGGTTGATGCATTAGGGTTAGGGTTAATGCATTAGAGTTAGGGTTAATGCAATAGGGTTAGGGTTAATGCATTAGGGTTAGGGTTAATGCATTAGAGTTAGGGTTAATGAAATAGGGTTAGGGTTGATGCATTAGGGTTCATGCATTAAGATATGTATTTGGGTTAGGGTTGATGCATTAGGGTTAGGGTTGATGCATTAGGGTTGGGGGTTTGAACTTGAAACCTTCCGGTTACCAGTCCAACGCTCTAACCACCAGAATTAGGGTTAATGCATTAGGGTTAATGCATTAGGGTTAGGGTTAATGCATTAGGGTTAGGGTTGATGCATTAGAGTTAGGGTTAATGCATTAGAGTTAGGGTTAATGCGTTAGAGTTAGGGTTAATGCATTATGGCTAGGGTTGATGCATTAGCGTTAGGGTTGATGCATTAGAGTTTGGGTTAATGCATTAGAGTTAGGGTTAATGCATTAGGGTTAATGCATTAGGGCTGATGCATTAGGGTTAGGGTTAATGCATTAGGGTCAGGGTTAATGCATTAGGGTTAGGGTTAATGCATTAGGGTTGATGCATTAGGGTTAATGCATTAGGGTTAGGGCTGATGCATTAGAGTTAGGGTTAATGCAATAGGGTTAGGGTTAATGCATTAGAGTTAGGGTTAATGAAATAGGGTTAGGGTTGATGCATTAGGGTTCTTTGTGGGCTATACTCAGCCTTGTCTCAGGATGGTAAGTTGGTGGTTGAAGATATCCCTCTAGTGGTGTGGGGACTGTGCTTTGGCAAAGTGGGTGGGGTTATATCCTTCCTGTTTGGCCCTGTCCGGGGGTGTCCTCGGATGGGGCCACAGTGTCTCCTGACCCCTCCTGTCTCAGCCTCCAGTATTTATGCTGTAGTAGTTTATGTGTCGGGGGGCTGGGGTCAGTTTGTTATATCTGGAGTACTTCTCCTGTCCTATTCGGTGTCCTGTGTGAATCTAAGTGTGCGTTCTCTAATTCTCTCCTTCTTTCTCTCGGAGGACCTGAGCCCTAGGACCATGCCCCAGGACTACCTGACATGATGACTCCTTGCTGTCCCCAGTCCACCTGGCCATGCTGCTGTTCCAGTTTCAACTGACCTGAGCCCTAGGACCATGCCCCAGGACTACCTGACATGATGACTCCTTGCTGTCCCCAGTCCACCTGGCCATGCTGCTGTTCCAGTTTCAACTGACCTGAGCCCTAGGACCATGCCCCAGGACTACCTGACATGATGACTCCTTGCTGTCCCCAGTCCACCTGGCCATGCTGCTGCTCCAGTTTCAACTTCCACCTGACTGTGCTGCTGCTCCAGTTTCAACTGTTCTGCCTTATTATTATTCGACCATGCTGGTCATTTATGAACATTTGAACATCTTGGCCATGTTCTGTTATAATCTCCACCCGGCACAGCCAGAAGAGGACTGGCCACCCCACATAGCCTGGTTCCTCTCTAGGTTTCTTCCTAGGTTTTGGCCTTTCTAGGGAGTTTTTCCTAGCCACCGTGCTTCTACACCTGCATTGCTTGCTGTTTCGGGTTTTAGGCTGGGTTTCTGTACAGCACTTTGAGATATCAGCTGATGTACGAAGGGCTATATAAATACATTTGATTTGATTTGATTCATGCATTAAGATATGTATTTGGGTTAGGGTTGATGCATTACGGTTAGGATTGATGCATTAGGGTTGGGGGTTTGAACTTGAAACCTTCTGGTTACCAGTCCAACGTTCTAACCACCATTAGGCTTAGGCTTTGTTTAATGTATTTTTGATTTCACCTTTATCTAACCAGGTAGGCTAGTTGAGAACAAGTTCTCATTTACAACTGAGACCTGGCCAAGATAAAGCATAGCATTCTGAACAGACAACAACACAGAGTTACACATGGAGTAAACAGCAGGGTTAATGTATTAGAGTTAGGGTTGATGCATTAGGGTTAGGGTTAATGCATTAGAGTTAGGTTGATGCATTAGAATTAGGGTTAATGAATTAGGGTTAATGTATTTGGGTTAGGGTTGATGCATTAGGGTTAGGGTTGATGCATTAGGGTTAGGGTTGATGCATTAGGGTTCGTGGGTTTGAACTTGAAACCTTCCGGTTACTAGCCCAACGCTCTAACCACCAGAATTAGGGTTAATGCATTAGGGTTAATGCATTAGGGTTAGGGTTAATGCATTAGGCTTAGGGTTAATGCATTAGGGTTAATGCATTATGGTTAGGGTTAATGGATTAGAGTTAGGGTTGATGCATTATGGTTAGGGTTAATGCATTAGGATTAGGGTTGGTGCATTAGGGTTAGGGTTAACGCAATAGAGTTAGGGTTAATGCATTAGGATTAGGGTTGGTGCATTAGGGTTAGGGTTAACGCAATAGAGTTAGGGTTAATGCATTATGGCTAGGGTTGATGCATTAGCGTTAGGGTTGATGCATTAGGGTTAGGGTTAATGCATTAGGGTTAATGCATTTGGGTTAATGCATTAGGGTTAGGGTTCATTCATTAGGGTTAGGGTTGATGCATTAGAGTTAGGGTTAATGCATTAGGGTTAATGCATTAGGGCTGATGCATTAGGGTTAGGGTTAATGCATTATGGTTAGGGTTGATGCATTATGGTTAGGGTTGATGCATTATGGTTAGGGTTAATGTATTAGAGTTAGGGTTATTGCATTAGGGTTAAGAGCCGATAAAATGTCAGCCCTCCCCTCCGGCGCCATTTTCCCCCAAAATTAATGAAATAAAAACTGAAGGCACACACACGTACATATACATATAGGCACACTCACACGTGATGCTTCACTTCAGAAGGCATTTTTAATCAAGCACCTTTAATCATGTTTAATCTGTCACAGCAACAAAGTCAAAGGAGAGAAGGAAGAGGAGGAGGACGAGGATAATGAAGAGAAGGAAGAAGAGGAAAGGAGGAGAAAGAGGAGGTAGAGGAGAAAGAGAGGAGAGGAGGAAGAGGAGGAGGACGAGGATAATGAAGAGAAGGAAGAAGAGGAAAGGAGGAGAAAGAGGAGGTAGAGGAGAAAGAGAGGAGAGGAGGAGGAGGACGAGGATAATGAAGAGAAGGAAGAAGAGGAAAGGAGGAGAAAGAGGAGGTAGAGGAGAAAGAGAGGAGAGGAGGAAGAGAGGAGAGGAGGAAGAAAAATAAGAGGAAAAGAGGACATGAAGATGAGAAAGAGGAGAGGGGAGTGGATGAGTAAGAGGAGGAGAGGAGGGGAGAGGGAAATGATGAAGAGGTGGAAGAAGAGGAAGAGAGGAGAGGAGGAGGAAGAGGAGGAAGAGGAGAAAGAGAGGAGAGGAGGAAGAAAAAGAGGAGGATGAGAGGACGTGAAGACGAGGAGGGGAGAAGAGGAGGAGAGGAGGAAGAGGAGGAGGGGGAGGAAAAGAGGAGGGGAGAGGAGGGAAAGATGAAGAGAAAGAGAGAGACAGGTTTGTGTGTGTGTGTGTTTGCGTGTGCGTGTGCGTTTGTGTTTGTATGTGACACAATATAAAGCACACAGCATTTCTCATAGTTACAGCTGAGAGTGGTTTGTAGCTATTAAGTTAAGCAGAGTTTAATGTGGCCTATTGGGCTTGAAATAATGACTAATAACACTATCAGCTGTGAATTACTAGCATTAGTGTTAATTAGTGTTAGCCCTATCTGCACTGAAGAGTGGAGTCATTAGCATCACGGCTAATTAGCTGCAGCGATTTGTCACGGCCTATAGAGAGAGGTGGGACTGCCCACCTGCATCTTTTCATTTGATTGACAGGTAGTTTCCCATCAGTGTGCCTGTCACGGCTCATTGAGACAATCGCACACACACAGACACACAGATACACACACAGATACACACACAGACAAAAGATCAGCACTACAAAAGATCCTTTAGAAGGAGGTGATACAAGAGAGGTAGGAACAGGGAAGAAGACATTGAAAGATGAGCATAGTGTAGCTGACTAGAAAGAGAGAAATATCTGACTGACATGCTAGAGGGATAAGGAGATGAGGGAGAGGAGTGAGGATGAGGGAGAGGAGAGAAGTGGAGGGAGAGGAGAGAAGTGGAGGGAGAGGAGAGAAGTGGAGGGAGAGGAGAGAAGTGGAGGGAGAGGAGGGAGAGGAGTGAGTGAGGGAGGGAGAGGAGTGAGGGAAAGGAGAGGAGTGAAGGAAGAGGAGAGGAGTAAGGTAGAGGAAAGGAGGGAAGTGAGGGAGAGGAGGGGAGTGAGGGAGAGGAGGGAGTGAGGGAGGGAGGGAGAGGAGTGAGGGAAAGGAGAGGAGTGAAGGAAGAGGAGAGGAGTGAAGTAGAGGAGAGGGAGTGAGGGAGAGGAGAGAAGTGGAAGGAGAGGAGAGAAGTGGAGGGAGAGGAGGGGAGTGAGGGAGAGGAGTGAGTGAGGGAGGGAGAGGAGTGAGGGAAAGGAGAGTAGTGAAGGAAGAGGAGAGGAGTGAGGTAGAGGAAAGGAGGGAAGTGAGGGAGAGGAGGGGAGTGAGGGAGAGGAGGGGAGAGGGAGTGAGGAAGAGGAGAGGGAGTGAGGGAGAGGAGGGGAGTGAGGGAGAGGAGGGGAGTGAGGGAGAGGAGGGGAGAGGGAGTGAGGAAGAGGAGAGGGAGTGAGGGAGAGGAGGGGAGGGGAGTGAGGGAGAGGAGGGGAGTGAGAGAGTGAGGAGAGAGGGAGTGAGGAAGAGGAGAGGGAGTGAGGGAGAGGAGGGGAGTGAGGGAGAGGAGGGGAGAGGGAGTGAGGAAGAGGAGAGGGAGTGAGGGAGAGGAGGGGAGGGGAGTGAGGGAGAGGAGGGGAGTGAGAGAGTGAGGAGAGAGGGAGTGAGGAAGAGGAGAGGGAGTGAGGGAGAGGAGGGGAGTGAGAGAGTGAGGAGAGAGGGAGTGAGGAAGAGGAGAGGGAGTGAGGGAGAGGAGGGAAGTAAGGTGTTTCATTGCTTTACATGGGTTTTATTTTCTCAACTTTTTGTAGCAGAGCTATGCAGTGAGAGAGAGAGAGGGTTGTTCTTTTTCTGCTGCAGTTTCGGGTATTAGCTGCTCTTGTATTCGCTTCAGAGGGCATATCCTTCTCTGTATTATCAGCAGGCAGCCAGACAGATAGCCAGCCAGGCAGCCAGATAGCCAGCCAGCCAGCCAGATAGCCAGGCAGCCAGCCAGATAGCCAGCCAGGCACACACCAGAAGAAAGACAGCTGCTTTCTCTCCTGCTCAAATTAACGCATCACTAATTTACTCTGTGGGATCATTTAATCAGCTTCAAATGGAGAGAGGAAACAAGGGAGAGAGAGAAAGAGAGAGGAAGAGAGACGAAACAAGGGAGGAAGAGAGAGAGGAAACAAGGGAGGAAGAGAGAGAAGAAACAAGCGAGGAGGACAGCGAGAGAGAGGAAGAGAGAGAGGCAGGAAAACAATAAGCGTCAGGAAGACAATAATTCAAGTCAGGGCTCTACGCTGACATGTTTTACAAGGATGTTGAAAAATGTAGGAGCACAAAAATACATTTAGGAGCACAAAAATAAATTTAGGAGCACACTGACAGTATAGGAGGAAGAGTGTTTTAATGCTAATAAAATACAAAGTTATTTCATGAAATAAATGTTTTTGGGGTGTTCTATGTTCAAGCAAGCACAATGTAACCTCAAACATTTGTGTCACTTAGGTAAGACAGAACATTTCAACTGCCCCTTTAAGGCATGTGAACAAAACAGTATAAATAGCCAAGAAACAATAGGACAAAGCCTCACTTTAGTCTTTTGGGTACATTTTTCTGTCGCAAATGTGAGTAAAATGGTTGCATTGTAGATCTCTGCTAGTCAACTTGATGTTAACCTGTTTCTATTGAGCTAAAACCTAGACAATAGCTGTGGAAGCTAATACCAGTCCGTTTCTCATCATGTGAGCCATGTTAGGCCGAATATCACTTTTAAATCTAATTTATTCTCATCTCTCAGTGATATAGGTGAGGCTATATCAAGAAGCCAGGAGAGGAGGGAGATGACATTTACTGTCCCACACCCCTGCAGGGCAGGAAAAGGGAAAGGACAAACCCCAAGAAAAGACTGGTGTTTATTCAGTCAGTCACAAACATATTCTGTTACACACACACACACACACACACACACACACACCCACACACACACACACACACACACACACACACACACACACACAAACATACACCCACACACACACACACACACACACACATAAACAGGTTGCGGCTATATAAACATCTGGAGATCAGTTTGCTGACCGTCATTACTCAAACAGCAGTATGTACATACACACTAACACACTCTGACACATTCTGACACACACGGACACACACGGACACACACGGACAAACACAGACACACACACTGACACACACACTGCCACAAGGATGATGTAATGATGCATGGTGGCACTAACTAGGAAGGTTAACATCTTGTGAGTTCCCACACACAGTAATACACTCACACACAGTAATACACTCACACACAGTAATACACTCACACTCACACACAGTTATACACTCACACTCACACACAGTAATACACTCACACTCACACACAGTAATACACTCACACACAGTTATACACTCACACACAGTTATACACTCACACACAGTTATACACTCACACACAGTTATACACTCACACACAGTAATACACTCACACACACAGTTATACACTCACACTCACACACAGTAATACACTCACACACACACACAGTAATACACTCACACACAGTTATACACTCACACACAGTAATACACTCACACACAGTAATACACTCACACACACAGTTATACACTCACACTCACACACAGTAATACACTCACACACAGTAATACACTCACACACACAGTTATACACTCACACTCACACACAGTAATACACTCACAAACAGTTATACACTCACACACAGTTATGCACTCACACACACAGTTATACACTCACACACACAGTTATACACTCACACTCACGCACAGTTATACACTCACACACAGTAATACACTCACGCACAGTTATACACTCACACACACAGTTATACACTCACACACACACAGTTATACACTCACACACACAGTTATACACTCACACACACAGTTATACACTCACACACACAGTTATACACTCACACTCACACACAGTTATACACTCACACACAGTAATACACTCACGCACAGTTATACACTCACACACAGTTATACACTCACACTCACACACAGTAATACACTCACACACACAGTTATACACTCACACTCACACACAGTTATACACTCACACTCAGTAATACACTCACACACAGTAATACACTCACACACACAGTAATACACTCACACACACAGTTATACACTCACACACAGTTATACACTCACACACAGTAATACACTCACACACAGTTATACACTCACACACAGTTATACACTCACACACAGTTATACACTCACACACAGTTATACACTCACACACAGTTATACACTCACACACACAGTTATACACTCACACTCACACACAGTAATACACTCACACACAGTTATACACTCACACACAGTAATACACTCACACACACACACAGTTATACACTCACACACAGTTATACACTCACACACAGTAATACACTCACACACACAGTTATACACTCACACACACAGTTATACACTCACACACAGTTATACACTCACACACACAGTTATACACTCACACACAGTTATACACTCACACACAGTAATACACTCACACACAGTAATACACTCACACACAGTAATACACTCACACACAGTTATACACTCACACTCACACACAGTTATACACTCACACACAGTTATACACTCACACACAGTTATACACTCACACTCACACACAGTTATACACTCACACACAGCGGTCAGGTCAGCAGTCAGGTCAGTGGTCAGGTTAGTGGTCAGGTCAGTGGTCAGGTCAGCAGTCAAGTCAGTGGTCAGGTCAGCGGTCAGGTCAGCAGTCAGCAGTCAGGTCAGCGGTCAGGTCAGCAGTCAGGTCAGTGGTCAGGTCAGCAGTCAGGTCAGTGGTCAGGTCAGCAGTCAGGTCAGTGGTCAGGTCAGCGGTCAGGTTAGTAGTCAGGTCAGTGGTCAGGTCAGCAGTCAGGTCAGTGGTCAGGTCAGCAGTCAGGTCAGTGGTCAGGTCAGCGGTCAGGTCAGCAGTCAGGTCAGTGGTCAGGTTAGTGGTCAGGTCAGTGGTCAGGTCAGCAGTCAAGTCAGTGGTCAGGTCAGCGGTCAGGTCAGCAGTCAGCAGTCAGGTCAGCGGTCAGGTCAGCAGTCAGGTCAGTGGTCAGGTCAGCAGTCAGGTCAGTGGTCAGGTCAGCAGTCAGGTCAGTGGTCAGGTCAGCGGTCAGGTTAGTAGTCAGGTCAGTGGTCAGGTTAGTGGTCAGGTCAGTGGTCAGGTCAGTGGTCAGGTCAGCGGTCAGGTCAGCAGTCAGGTCAGCAGTCTGGTTAGTGGTCAGGTCAGTGGTCAGGTCAGTGGTCAGGTCAGTGGTCAGGTCAGCAGTCAGGTCAGCAGTCTGGTTAGTGGTCAGGTCAGTGGTCAGGTCAGTGGTCAGGTCAGTGGTCAGGTCAGCAGTCAGGTCAGTGGTAAAGGTCAGTGGTCAGGTCAGTGGTCAGGGATGCTGTATTTCCATAGGGTACATAAATGTATAATGCAGTATATGTGTATCAGTGGAAGCTAGTGAGGGGAGGATGGATCATAAAAATGACCGGAACGGAACCAATGGATTGGTATCAAATATGTGGAAACCATGTGTTTGATGTATTTGATACCATTCCAGCTATTACCACAAGCCCGTCCTCCCCAATTAAGGTGCCACCAACCTCCTGTGACGTGTAACATGTATTTAATACAAATGAGCACTATTCTAATATCCTTTCTATGTTTTCATACCTTCTAAATCTAATAATGAGCTGAACTGAACTAAACTAAACTAATGGATAAAGAACGGTTAACATGTCACTATGAATCCACAGGGAGCTGATCAGTATGTGTGTTCCTCCAGGGCTGGTTGGAGCCCTCGAGGACAGGCTTCTGTACCCAGGCTGGAGCTGTCTCTCCTGGGGTTCACACACACCTGTTAGGGGCTCTCTGGAGAAAACAACCAGCCATGTAGAAGCACTGATGTAAAAGACACACACACAGAAACACACAAACACCTGTCGTGACTTGAGTTTGCATGTTTACAAGCATGTTTGAGGAAACAGATACATGCTGGTAATGGTTTGTCTTCTGTAACTTCTGTTTCTGTGTTTCTTATTTATTTATGTGGTGGGGAGTAGTACA
This sequence comes from Oncorhynchus tshawytscha, assembly GCF_018296145.1. Classification (NCBI taxonomy): domain Eukaryota; kingdom Metazoa; phylum Chordata; class Actinopteri; order Salmoniformes; family Salmonidae; genus Oncorhynchus; species Oncorhynchus tshawytscha. The sequence continues at coordinate 79,278,206 of NC_056441.1, forward strand.
TAGTCAGAATGTAGGTATCAGCAGGTGCACTGATGCCAACACACAACATTCTAATGGGGATGACAATGTGTGTGTGTGTGTGTGTGTGTGTGTGTGTGTGTGTGTGTGTGTGTGTGTGTGTGTCGTTAGATAGTGGCCGAAACTGGTCTCCTCTAATATGCATCCTCTTAATTAAAAGAGTGTGACTAAAGAGGCCAGCACTGTAGCTGTCTGCTGGATAAATTAAAAAGGAAGGATGATTACTTAGGGGAAGAGGAGGGAATGGAAAGAGAGGGGAGAGGAGAGGAGGAACTGAGAGGGGAGACCTTTTCTGAAACCATTCCTGATCTTGGTTTAATATTCAGATCCTTGCTACCGTGCTATGGAGATCCCAACCGACAGAGAATTTACCACCTGGAATTCTGGGGGATTCTCTCAGCTCCCAGAAGGCTTTGCTGTGAAGAGCTTTCAGGCACGGGGGGGGGGGGGTGGTACGTTCAGCAGGCTATGTGGCTGCCTTGAGAATACACTGAAACTGACAGAGGTATTCACTCATTCTAAGATTCCTCTGGACTGTCGCTAGAGTCATTTCTCTGTATCCCCAGCCCTTTCTGCATTAACAGGAAATAGGTAAATATGTGTGGTTCCAACATCCCCAATCAGCTGATGTCTCTGATGTGAAGTGTCTCTCTGGCACCCTTACCGTTAAAGCCAATAGGTCAAATGTCAATGAGTAGAGATATGAGGGAGAGAGTTTGAGTCACCTGCTTCTTCAGGCCAGCTCAGCCCACTGCATACCACTACAGACCACTTTAGACCACTACATACCACTACAGACCACTACAGACCACTACATACCACTACATACCACTACAGACCACTATAGACCACTACAGGCCACTATAGACCACTACATAACACTACAGACCACTATAGACCACTACATACCACTACAGACCACTATAGACCACTATAAACCTCTACAGACCACTACTATAATGTTTACTGTTAATTTTTATTGTTTATTTCACTTTTGTATATTATCTACTTCACTTGCTTTGGCAATGTTAACACATGTTTCACATGCCAATAAAGCCCCTTGAATTGAATTGACAGAGAGAGAGAGAGAGAGAGAGAGAGAGAGAGAGAGAGAGAGAGAGAGAGAGAGAGAGGGGGGCATTCTTCATGTTAGCCATTATCACAACTACCTGTTTGATAGGCTTATGAGTCCTTATCTGAGCTCTGTTGATTTCCCGAAAAACACATTACAGTAATATGATCAACACAATCAGTGCATGCAAGAATGTTTGTGTGTACCATAACATAATGTGTGTGTCTGTAAAGCAGAGACATCGTAGTAATATAATGAAGTCAAAGAGAGCAGAGATGAAATGTGTTCAGGCTTGATGAAGCGTGTTGGTATTCTTTAGTCTGAGTTAATGGGTCCGGGAGAGGAACACAGCCCTGTTAATACAGCTGCAATGCAGATGCTTTCTCTCATTGGAACAATGTCGTCACATGGATGAGTCATTACATGCGCCTAATTTAGCCGTAAATGCATGCATAGACCTCCGCACAGTCCCCATTCACACAGACAGCACTACAACTACCATAAGCCTTTGGTGCATGTTCACAGCTCTTCATACCAAGCACCCCACTAAAGGGCTCTGGAGTCAGAGCCTATGTCTCTCCTGGAAGGCAACAAAAGCAGCCCACCAGCTCTCAGTGTACTGTTTGTGTGTGAGTGTGCGTGTGTGGTAGGGGGCGGTTAAGACAAACCTCCACACAGTCCCATACGTAGATTAAGGCAGCCTCCCGCACCTCTCTGATTCAGAAGGGTTGGGTTAATGTTGTGTGTGTGTGTGCAGTTGGATTAATGGGGCTACTTGATATTTTGGAGGCTACTCCAGTTGCAGGGAATGGAAACATGGCTCGATGTGCCAAAATACACACAAACACACACACACTCAGGAATGTAAACAATCTCAGACACGCTATAGGAATATAAACACAAACACACACACAGGTCTGATTAGAGACCACAGACAGACAATCCTTTCCCATTCACCATCCACTTCCCTCATCCCAAGTCCTATCATCCCCTGCCCTCCCCTTCATAGATAACAGCAAGGGATCTGTACAGTACAGGGAAGAATCGCCTATAGCATGATTTTGGTGTCAATGACTTTCTGGTGATATTGAATGCATAGTGTTGTTGTTTTAGTGTGCTGTATGTGCTTTATGATAGGAGAAGTGTTTATTGTTTATGTAATGAGCATAAAGGATTTCATTTCACATTTTATGACCATGCTCTTGGTTTGATAATGAAGAGTTAAGACGATTAACTGCTATCTGTTCTGTCAGGGAAAACTGTCAGTGTGCATATGTACGCAAATGCACGTGAGCTTGTGTGTTTGATTGTGTGAGTGTGCGTACGTGAATGTATGTGTTGTGTTGTGTTGTGTGTGTGTGTGTGTGTGCGTACGTGAATGTATGTGTTGTGTTGTGTTGTGTGTGTGTGTGTGTGTGTGTGTGTGTGTGTGTGTGTGCGTACGTGAATGTATGTGTGTGTGTGTGTGTGCGTATGCGTACGTGTAACAGAAGATAAGTCAGTCTTAATAATCCTTTACGCCTGCTCTGCCAACCTGTCTAATACAGCTACCTGCTGATAATCTCTGTCAGACGTACACACACACACACACACACACACACACACACACACACACACACACACACACACACAAACGTACACACACACACACACACACACGCACAAACGTACACACACACACACACACACACACACACACACACAAACAAATGTACACACACACACACACACACACACACACGCACAAACGTACACACACACACACACACAAACAAATGTACACACACACACACACACACACACACAAACAAATGTACACACACACACACACACACACGCACAAACGTACACATACACACACACACAAACAAATGTACACACACACACACACAAACAAATGTACACACACACACACACAAACAAATGTACACACACACACACACACACACACACAAACAAATGTACACACACACACACACACACACACACACACAAACAAATGTACACACACACACACACACACGCGCACAAACGTACACACACACAGAGTTATACCCAAAGAGAACGTTCTCAATGACCCTCATATAAACTAGTCAAACACATACTAAAACTGAGCCCCTGAACTCTGACACATTCCCTTAACATCAGGTGCAACATCCAGTGCATCTAGTTCAACCACAGAATCTCTCTAGGACAGAAGTACTACAGTAGAAGCCTGTTACAATAAAACTCTGTCTGATTGGACAACAGGTTTGATCACACATGTATCAGAGGGTCACTTTGACATTTTAGCAATCGCTCTTATCCAGAGATACTTACAGTAGTGAATGGAACACACAACCCTGGCATGGTAGGCGCCATGCTCTACCTACTGAGCCACACAGGATCACATCTCTGTTCCTGTTCCAGCCCGTTGCCTTCTCTCTTTTCGACATTCTGATGTCCTTCCCTTAATAAGGAAAACCGGGAGAGGCTCCTGGTTGAGCAGAGCGTGTCGGAGAGGGAGAGGCTCAGTAAGAGATTCCCACATTCCCAGAGTATATCAGATTGAAGAACACTACCGTGGGAACACTACGGATTCATACACCGCAACACAGATAGAGGATGAGAGGAGAGGAGAGGAGAGGGAGAAGAGAGGAGAGGAGAGGGAGAGGGAGAGGGGAGGGAGAGGAGAGGAGAGGGGAGGAGGGGATGGTAGGGTAGGAGAGGGGAGAGGAGAGGAGGGGATGGGAGGGTAGGAGAGGGGAGAGGAGGGGAGGGGATGGGAGGGTAGGAGAGGGGAGAGGAGGGGAGGGGATGGGAGGGTAGGAGAGGGGAGAGGAGGGGAGTGGATGGGAGGGGAGAAGAGGGAGAGGAGGGGATGGGAGGAGAGGAGAGGGTAGTGGAGGGGAGAGGAGGGGAGGGGATGGGAGGAGAGGGGAGAGGAGGGAGAGGAGGGGATGGGAGGGGAGGAGAGGGGATGGGAGGGTAGGAGAGGGGAGGGGAGAGGAGGGGAGGGGAGATGAGAGCAGAGGCTAGATGATTATGGAGTGAAAGAGGGAGTATGTGTGGAGGATAGGGAGGAGACAGAGAGGCAGACAGATCAACATTGAGAGAATAATATCCTGGCTTCAAGCAGATAATGATGAACAAGCTATGCAATGGAGTCCTTGGAATAACAGCCTTCTCCATAGATTCCCATGGTGGAGGGAACATGAGAGAGTGGATGGGGGGTGGGGAGGGGTTTAAGAGAGAGAGAGAGCACATAGTACAATCATGACAGCTAATAAAAGGGCGATAGATAAGGAAAGGTAGGTGAGAGAAGAATAAAGACCAGTAAGACACATCTGAGAGAGAATACACATCCTTGTATTGTTCCAGCATTCAAGGTGGTGATACACTGTGAACACTCTCTTTTGTTTACTTTCAGATTCTCTAACTTCTGCGTAAGGGATAGATTTAGCAAATATTAATGTCCTGTCGAAACCTACCATTAACAAATATCTTAATAACACCTCTTCTCTCTCTCTATCCCTTCCCTCTATCTCTGTCTCCCCTTTTCTCTCCAAGTTTCTCTCTCTCCTCCCTCTTTCCCCCACTATCCCTCTCTTTCTTTATCTCTCTCTCTATCTGGTTATCCCTCTCTCTGTCCCCCTTCCTCTCTTTCTTTCTTTCTTTCTTTCTTTCTTTCTTTCTTTCTTTCTTTCTTTCTTTCTTTCTTTCTTTCTTTCTTTCTTTCTTTCTTTCTTTCTTTCTTTCTTTCAGTCTCTCTCTCTCTCTCTGCATAGCAGTAGTGGAATCTTTTAAACGGAGGGTAACATTACATAAACACTTAGTGTGGTTCTCCTGCTGGCCTGGCTCCATTGACTCCATTAAAACATTGACCTTCAGAGGAGTAACTCACCTGAACTGGCCCGGGACTGAATGTGCTCTCACTTTATTTGGATAGTCTGGATTTGTCATGTGTAGATGCTCTACAGATGGTCAGACTATCACCAAACTATCTGTTTATAAGCAACTGCTTGCTAATGTTACGGTTAGGGCTAGGTTTAGAATAGGGGTTAGGGTGAAGGTTAAAGTTAGGGTTAGGGTAAGGGTTAAAGTTAGGGCTAGGGTAAGGTTAAGGGTTAAGTGTAGGGTTTGGAAAATGGTTAAGGTAGGGGTTAAAGTTAGTGTTCGGATAAGAGTTAGGGTAAGAGCTAAAGTTAGGGCTAGGGTAAGGGTTCTGTTTAGGGTTAGGATAAGGGTTGGGGCAAGGGATAAAGTTAGGGTTAGGATAAGCGTTTGGATATGGGTTAATGTTAAGTTTAGAATAAGGGTTAGGATAAGAGTTAAAGTTAGGGTTAGGGTTAGGGCTAGGATAAGGGTTCAGTTTAGGGTTAGGATAAAGATTAGAGTAAGGGTTAAAGTTAGTGTTAGGATAATAGTTAGGGTAAGAGCTAAAGTTAGGGTTAGGATAAAGGTTAGGGTAAGGGTTAAAGTTAGGGTTAGGATAAAGGTTAGGGTAAGGGTTAAAGGTTATGGTAAGAGCTAAAGTTAGGGCTGGGATAAAGGTTAGGGTAAGGGTTAAAGTTAGAGTTAGGATAAAGGTTAGGGTAAGGTTAAGGTCAGGGTTAGGATAAAGGTTAGAGTAAGGTTAAGGTCAGGGTTAGGATAAAGGTTAGAGTAAGGTTAAGGTCAGGGTTAGAGTTAGGATAAAGGTTAGGGTAAGGGTTTAAGTTAGGGTTAGGATAAAGGTTAGGGTAAGGGTTAAAGTTAGGGTTAGGATAAAGGTTGGGGTAAGGCTTAAGTTTGGGTTAGGATAAAGGTTAGTGTAAGGGTAAGGGTTAAAGTTAGGGTTAGGATAAGGGTTCAGTTTAGGGTTAGGATAAAGGTTAAGGTAAGGGTTAAAGTTAGGGTTAGGATAAAGGTTAGAGTAAGGTTAAGGTCAGGGTTAGGATAAAGGTTAGGTTAAGGGTAAGGGTTAAAGTTAGGGTTAGGATAAAGGTTAGGGTAAGGGTTAAAGTTAGGGTTAGGATAAAGGTTAGGGTAAGGGTTAAAGTTAGGGTTAGGATAATGGTTCAGTTTAGGGTTAGGATAAAGGTTAGGGTAAGGCTTATGTTTGGGTTAGGATAAAGATTAGGGTAAGGGTTAAAGTTAGGGTTAGGATAAAGGTTATGGTAAGGGTTAAAGCTAGGGTTAGGATAAAGGTTGGGGTAAGGCTTAAGTTTGGGTTAGGATAAAGGTTAGTGTAAGGGTAAGGGTTAAAGTTAGGGTTAGGATAAGGGTTCAGTTTAGGGTTAGGATAAAGGTTAAGGTAAGGGTTAAAGTTAGGGTTAGGATAAAGGTTAGAGTAAGGTTAAGGTCAGGGTTAGGATAAAGGTTAGGTTAAGGGTAAGGGTTAAAGTTAGGGTTAGGATAAAGGTTAGGGTAAGGGTTAAAGTTAGGGTTAGGATAAAGGTTAGGGTAAGGGTTAAAGTTAGGGTTAGGATAATGGTTCAGTTTAGGGTTAGGATAAAGGTTAGGGTAAGGCTTATGTTTGGGTTAGGATAAAGATTAGGGTAAGGGTTAAAGTTAGGGTTAGGATAAAGGTTATGGTAAGGGTTAAAGCTAGGGTTAGGATAAAGGTTGGGGTAAGGCTTAAGTTTGGGTTAGGATAAAGGTTAGGGTAAGGGTTAAAGTTGGGGTTAGGTAAAGGTTAAGGTAAGGGTTAGGGCAAGGGTTAAAGTTTGGGTTAGGGTAAGAGTTAAGCTTAAGGTTAAAGCTAGGGTTAGTAGACGGAGAGTTGAAATGTAACTGATAGACTGTAGACCATCTACGGCAGGACAATCCAGATATAGTTTTACCCATCTCACACACAAAAACCACTCTCACATCCACACTAGCATTCATGCAAAGTCCAGTCAAGTCCCCTACCACCACAACTAATCTTCTGTCATGTGACAGTAAGCCCAGGGATGAAGGAGTGATGGGATGAGGGGATGGGAAAGGGGAGAAGAGAGGGGAGAGGAGAGACAGAAAGCATCTGTGCTCTTTCACCTCTGACCCATGGTCTCACGGCTCTGGGATGAGTGTCTGAAAGCCACAATGCCCCTCTGTGTTGCTAGACAATCCACAAAGGCTAGACACACGCGCATGTACACAGACACACACGTGCATATGCGCACACACAGACACACACACCCCAAATCAGCTATACTCAGAGCTCTATGAGTGATGTGAGACCCCCTAAATCCCCTCTCCGTGTCTGAGCAAAAATTAAAGCAAGGAGCACCAGTGACTAGATAAATAAAATAGTAGTCAGATGAAGCAGATGCTAAGCTACGGGACTGTTTTGCTAGCACAGACTGGAATATGTTCCGGGATTCCTCCGATGGCTTTGAGGAGTACACCACATCAGTCATTGGCTTCATCAATAAGTGCATCTACGATGTCATCCCCACAGTGACCGTACGTGCGTCCATCACCCAACCAGAAGCCATGGTGTTACGGCTTTCTTCCGTCGAAGGAGAGTCGGACCAAAATGCAGCGTGGTTAAATCGAGACATCTTTAATAACGATGAAAACGAACAATACAAAAACAACAAACGGAATGTGAAAACCTAATACAGCCTGTCTGGTGACAACTAACACAGAGACAGGAACAATCACCCACAAACACACAGTGAAACACAGGCTACCTAAATATGGTTCCCAATCAGAGACAACGAGAATCACCTGACTCTGATTGAGAACCGCCTCAGGCAGCCATAGACTATGCTAGACACCCCTACTCAGCCACAATCCCAATACCTACTAAAACCCCAATACAAAAACACAACACAAAATAAACCCATGTCACACCCTGGCCTGACCAAATAAATATATAAATACAAAATACTAAGACCAGGGCGTGACAGAACCCCCCCCCCTCCCCCCCCAAGGTGCGGACTCCCGGCCGCACACTAAAACCCATAGGGGAGGGTCCGGGTGGGCGTCTGTCCACGGTGGCGGCTCCTCGCCGCCGACCTAGGCCTAATAACCCTCACCAAGGACCCCACTGGACTGAGGGGCAGCTCGGGACTGAGGTAGAAGCTCGGGACTGAGGGGAAGCTCGGGACTGAGGGGAAGCTCGGGACTGAGGGGAAGCTCGGGACTGAGGGGAAGCTCGGGACTGAAGGGAAGCTCGGGACTGAGGGGTAGCTCGGGACTGAGGGGTAGCTCGGGACTGAGGGGTAGCTCAGCACTGAGGGGAAGCTCAGCACTGAGAGGATGCCTAGTACCGAGAGGAAGCCCAGTATTGAGAGGAAACTCAGGCAGGTAGTAGGCGGATCTGGAGGATCATGGCTGACTGGCGGATCCTGGCTGACTGGCGGATCTGGAAGATCCTGGCTGACTGGCGGATCCTGGCTGACTGGCGGATCCTGGCTGAATGGTGGATCCTGGCTGAATGGCGGATCTGGAAGATCCTGGCTGACTGGTGGATCCTGGCTGACTGGCGGATCTGGAAGATCATGGCTGACTGGCGGATCCTGGCTGACTGGCGGATCTGGAAGATCATGGCTGACTGGTGGATCCTGGCTGACTGGCGGATCTGGAAGATCCTGGCTGACTGGCAGCTCTAGCTGCTCCATGCAGACAGGCAGCTCTGGCTGCTCCATGCAGACTGACAGCTCTGGCTGCTCCATGCAGACTGGCAGTTCTGGCTGCTCCATGCAGACTGACATCTCTGGCTGCTCCATGCAGACTGGCAGCTCTGGCTGCTCCATGCAGACTGGCAGCTCTGGCTGCTCCATGCAGACTGGCAGCTCTGGCTGCTCCATGCAGACTGGCAGCTCTGGCTGCTCCATGCAGACTGGCAGCTCTGGCTGCTCCATGCAGACTGGCAGCTCTGGCTGCTCCATGCAGACTGGCATCTCTGGCTGCTCCATGCAGACTGGCATCTCTGGCTGCTCCATGCAGACTGGCAGCTCTGGCTGCTCCATGCAGACTGGCAGCTCTGGCTGCTCCATGCAGACTGGCTGCTCTAGCTGCTCCATGCAGACTGGCATCTCTGGCTGCTCCATGCAGACTAGCAGCTCTGGCTGCGTTGAACAGGCAGGAGACTCCGGCAGCGCTGGAGAGAAGGAATGCTCTGGCAGCGCTAAACAGGCGGGAGACTCCTGCAGCGCTGGAGAGGAGGAAGGCTCTGATAGCGCTAGACAGGCGGGAGACTCCGACAGCGCTGGAGAGGAGGAAGGCTCTGACAGCGCTAAACAGGCGGGAGACTCCGACAGCGCTGGAGAGGAGAAAGGCTCTGACAGCGCTGAACAGGCGAGGCGCACTGAAGGCCTGGTGCGTGGTGCTGGCACTGGTGGTACTGAACCGAGGACACGCACAGGAAGCCTGGTGTGGGGCGCTGCCACCGGAGAACTGGTGTGTGAAGGTGGCACAGGATGGACCGGACCGTGAAGGTGTACTGGAGAGCCTGAGAGCAGGACTGGCACAGGACGTGCAAGGCTAGGTAGGTACACAGGAGGCCTAGTGCGTGAGGCTGGCACACTCTTCACCAGCCGACTAACACGCACCCCAGGACGAGTATGGAGCGCTGACCCAGGTGCCATCAAATCCCCGACACGCTCCGTCGGACGAATATCGTACCTAAAGCACCAAACTAGCAACTCCCTCATTACTCTCTCCTCCAATTTCCCCATTAACTCCTTCACAGTCTCTGCTTCGCTCACCTCTAACACCGGCTCTGGTTCTGGTCTCCTCCTTGGCTCCTCACTATAAACAGGGAGAGTTGGCTCAGGTCTTACTCCTGACTCTGCCACTCTCTCCCTGAGCCCCCCAATACATTTTTGGGGCTGACTCTCGGTCTTCCGTCCGCGCCGCCATGCCTGCTTCGCCAACTCCATTCTCCTTCTCCGAACAATTCATCCTCCCATGTCCATTCCTCTCTTTGTTGCTTCTGCTGTCGCTGCCTGTCACCACGCTGCTTGGTCCAGTTGTGGTGGGTGATTCTGTTACGGCTTTCTTCCGTCGAAGGAGAGTCGGACCAAAATGCAGCGTGGTTAAATCGAGACATCTTTAATAACGATGAAAACGAACAATACAAAAACAACAAATGGAATGTGAAAACCTATACAGCCTGTCTGGTGACAACTAACACAGAGACAGGAACAATCACCCACAAACACACAGTGAAACCCAGGCTACCTAAATATGGTTCCCAATCAGAGACAACGAGAATCACCTGACTCTGATTGAGAACCGCCTCAGGCAGCCATAGACTATGCTAGACACCCCTACTCAGCCACAATCCCAATACCTACTAAAACCCCAATACAAAAACACAACACAAAATAAACCCATGTCACACCCTGGCCTGACCAAATAAATATATAAACACAAAATACTAAGACCAGGGCGTCACACATGGATTACAGGGCTTGCAAACCATTACAGACTACAAAGGGAAGCACAGCCAAGAGCTGCCCAGTGACATGAGCCTAGCAGACGAGTTAACCTTTTGCGTGTAGGGGGCAGTTTTTTGGCAAAAAAACGTACCCATTTGAAACTGCCTATTTCTCAGCCCCAGAAACTAAAATATGCATATAATTGTCATATTAGGATAGAAAACACTCTAAAGTTTCCAAAACTGTAAAACTATTGTCTGTGAGTATAACAGAACTGATATTGCAGGCGAAAAACTGAGGAAAATCCAATCAGGAAGTGCCTCCTTTTTTGAAACCTCTCTGTTCTTTTGTATGCCTATCCTCCATTTAAAGGGATAAAAACCAGATTCCTTTTTCTATGGCTTCCCTAAGGTGTCAACAGTCTTTAGACATAGATTCAGGCTTTTATTTTGAAAAATGAACGTGAAAGATCACATTGCATAAGTGGATAGGTGGGGGCTCTCAGAGTGAGTTTTGCGCTACAGAGTAAAGTGGCCATTGTTTCTCCCGGTGTTTTTGAAAAACCTACACACCCGTTTGATATATTATCAAATATATATTTTAAAAACAACCTGAGGATTGATTATAAAAAACGTTTGACATGTTTCTGTGGACATTATGGATATTTTTTGGAATATACTGCGTTGTCGTGACCGCTCTTTCCTGTGGATTTCTGAACATAACGCGACAAACAAATAGAGGTATTTTGGGTATAAAAATAATCTTTATGAAACAAAAGGAACATTTATTGTGTAACTGGGAGTCTCGTGAGTGAAAACATCCGAAGATCATCAAAGGTAACCAATTAATTTGATTGCTTTTCTGATTTTCGTGACCTAGCTACTTAATGCTTAGTGTACATAATGTTATGTTATGCTATCGATAAACTTACACAAACGCTTCGATTGCGACGACAGGTGGATTAACAAAAGGCTAAGCTGTACAGTGTAAGGTCTACACTGTATTACAAATCTAATCAAATTATATTAGTCACATGCGCCGAATACAACAAGTGTAGACCTTACAGTGAAATGCTTACTTACAAATCCATAACCAACAATGCAGTTAAAAAATATGAATAAGAATAAGAAATCAAGTAATTAAAAAGCAGCAGTAAAATAACATTTGGACTCACCTTGTTGTGCTGTGCTCACTTGAACATGTAGTGTGGCGGTTCTCCGTGGGCAAATTATATCATCAAACTTGTCATCAAAGTCTGGCACTCTCTGGGTTGATGGTGCTTTCAAGACAACTGGGAACTCTGAAAAAAAAGGTTGAATCATGATGACGTCAGTGATCTTCAGGTTGTAGATCTAGAAAGAGGGCCGAGTTCCGAATGTACAATTCCGAGTTGGATGAAAGTTCAAAATGTATTTTCCCAGTCGTAGCTCGTTCCCAAACTCACTAAAGTCTGATTTTGCCGTTCCGAGTTAAGAGTTGTTTTGAGTGCGGCAAAACGATCATGCTTCGTTGACAGCATGACCAGTGTTGAATGTTTATCACTTTAAACTAGGAGAAGAGACCCTTAATCATAGACTTCGGACCACACAGCCACTCATCTGAATAGCAGGCTAATGATTGCTTTGCAATGCTTGCAGTTAGCCACTGATTCCTTCCAAACCAATCATTAATGAATTTGCGATTTCCAACTTTATGTCAAATGAGCACCGATATGTTTTACCTATAATTTCTCTTCATTATTTCTCTTCAAATTACAAGAATTAAAAATGATTTGACAGTAGATTGTCGACATGCTTCATGATGATGACAGCTAGCTAAGATTTTTAAAGTATGATGTTGACATGATCAGTCCAATCAAAGCTACTGTTTATATAATGTGATTTGACGTCATTTAATCTGTTGCTAATGACCTTGAGCCTTTTTCGATGGGCACTTCTAATGTAACTCCATGGCAGCAGCAAAGGAGCTTGAATTTTCTAGCTCTACCCTTAGACTTGGCGGTGACGTAGTGTCCCCATGAGTGACAGAATGTTGAGACAATCACGTATCAATGCTCTGTATTTTCTGCTGGATTACCCCACCGCCACAGAAAGGACTGAGCTAAACTGAAACACCTATATTTTGGACCTGCCTTACTCTAGAAAACAAAAAAGAGACCATATTTGTATGCGGCTTCATTACCTCAATGATATATGTTTTACATTGTTTGCAAACTGATATGTGACATGTTATTATTTCCAAAATAACATGCAAAACAGGAAAGCCCCCCAAATTGCTTTATTTGTTTTTTACAAAAAATGTGTTGCTCAAAACAAGTGGGGCCCTGAACCCTGAATGACGGGTCGCCACTGCTCCTCCTTCTGTGTCAGTTTTCAGCTTTTCCCAAAACCACCACCACTCTCGTTCGTCTCTACCTCTCCTTTAGCCGTCCTCCACCTCTCCTCCCCCTCAGCCAAAACCTCCATATCACCACGTATCCCATTGATTCTCCTTAAACCTTTACCTAAGGAAATAAAGGATGAGAACTAACAACGCTTTATCGCTCCTCACAGAGTGGTTGGAAAACAGCTCTTCTGATCCAGACCAGGTAACTGGGATGATTGAGTGGAGTGGAAGTGTGTAGAGTCTGTAGTGAGTGTATATTCATTTAAGTGGAAGTGTGATGTGAGCGTGTGTGTGTTTGTATGAGTGAAAGTGTGTAGTGAGTGTATGTTTAAGTGGAAGTGTGTAGAGAGTGTGTAGTGAGTGTGTTGGTATGAGTGGAAGTGTGTAGTGTGTGTTCATATGAGTAGCCAGCCAGGTCAAGTCAGTATTCGATGTCCATCCATGTCTGAGGGCGCTGGGAGATGACGTGGAAACCGGCCACTGGGGGCAACAGTGAGCGCAGTTACCTTCAAGTAGGGTGGCAGGTAGCCTTGCAGTTAAGAGCGTTGGGCGAGTGACCGAAAGGTCAGTTGTTAAAATCCCCAAGCCAACTCGGTGAAAAATGTGTCAACGTGCTATTGAGCAAAGCACTTAACCCTATCTGCTCCTGTAAGTCAATCTGAAAAGGAGCATCTGCTAACTGACTAAAATGTTATTGTTTCTGTTTTGCACGAGTATTGAGGACAGAGATGGCGGATGGGCATGTTGGCAGATGGGCATGTTGGCGGATGGGCATGTTGGAGGATGGGCATGTTGGCGGATGGGCATGTTCAAATCCAGCAATAGAAAGTTGCTTTTGTGATTTTGGTTTTAAGCCTGTCCCAAATCTTAACCATTCAGAGTTAATGCCTAACCTTAGGATTTTTAAGTTAATGTCTAAACGTAACCTTCAACATTTTGAAATTTGACTCTTTGAACAACTTTGAAAATGTTATGTTTAGAAAATGGATGAACGTCTAATTCTGACATGAGACTGTGAGAGCTTGTTGCATATGAGTGGTGTAGAGTAGATCATCAGAATTTGATTGTTTAGACTCTTGAGTATGTCCCGTGTTGATTGGACACTACACTGAAAATGGTTAACTTTGTTAACCCTGAACTCTCGTGTGTTTTCTGCATTATGCAATGATATGGGCAGTGACCATGTAATGATTTTACAACATACAGAAGAAGTGTGCTGGTTATCAAGGGGCAAAGTATTGACACGTTTTTTGGAATTGAGAGAAGAGCTTAAATATTCTTTACTGACCATAATTTTCACTTGTCTGACCACTTGCATGATGACGAGTTTCTCACACGACTGGCCTATCTGGGTGATGTTTTTTTCTCGCCTAAATGATCTGAATCTAGGATTACAGGGACTCTCCACCACTATATTCAGTGTGTGGGACAAAATTGAGGCTGTGATTAAGAAGTTGGAGCTCTTTTTTGTCTGCATTAACAAGGACAACAAACAGGTCTTTCCATCAATGCATGATTTTTTGTGTGCAACTCAATGTGATATAGCGAAGCACCTGAGTGAGCTGTGTGTGCAATTACGCAGGTACTTTCCCAGAATGGACCACACAAACAACTGGATTCGTTATCCCTTTCATGCCCTGTCTCCAGTCCACTTACCGATATCTGAACAAGAGAGCCTCATCGAAATTGCAACAAGCGGTTCTGTGAAAATGTAATTTAATCAGAAGCCACTGCCAGATTTCTGGATAGGGTTGCACTCAGAGTTTCTTGCCTTGGAAAATCGCACTGTTAAGACACTGATGCCCTTTGAGACCACATACTTATGTGAGAGTGGATTCTTGGCCCTCACTAAATACAGGCACAGACTGTGTGTGGAAAATGATTTAAGATGGACACTCTCTCCAATACAATCCAAAATTGCAGAGTTATGTGCATCCTTTCAAGCACACTCTTCTCGTTAACCTGTGGGTAGTTATTCATAATTTTTGATGAACAAATAAGGTTTTATATGTAAGATGGATAAATAAAGAGCAAAATTATTGATTATTATTATATTATTATTTGTGCGCTGGTCCTATAAGAGCCCTTTGTCACTTCCCACGAGCTGGATTGTGACAAAAACTCATTCCTTCTTATGTTTAATATATAGTGTGTGTGGCAAGCTTACAATGATGGCAAAAACAACACTTGAGAGTGCGCTGACCCTGGTGCTAGAGGGGGTACAGCTGGAGGTTGAATGTTTGAAGGGGTATGGGACTATAAAAAGTTTGGGAACCACTGGGTCGGAGGGATACATCTCATGTTTGTTTACAATGAAATGCCCTCTATTGAGGATAGGTGATGAAGTCTCTCACACACAGCTAGGCAGAAAGACTGATTGTATCTCTATTAATTAGTCTCCCAGGGAGACAGAATGGCTTGTGATTGTGTGCTCAGCAATCCTGATTATCAACTGTGTACACCTCACTGTCAATGACTGTCACACATTAACTTCATCCTGTCAAAGTCAACAACTCTGGCTCTAGAACAGTGGCATAGGCTTAGATAGGTAGGGCAGGGGGAAGGGAGGGGGAATCTGTGGGTAAGGTCAAAGGTTGAAGGTATGGAGGATGACAAGGTGGTTGAAGGTAACTCAGTTATGAGATGTGGACTGGCAGGATGAGACTGTTGGTGAGTGACAGTAACCATCAGTGTTATATTCTTACTTCATACAGACTGTCTTTCCGAGAGAACTAGAATGTCCCAAAGGAATCTCTCCATCATAGACTAACTGGTGTCTGAGTCTATGCCAGTTATTTCTGTAAATTCCTTGTAATAACTGTGTGTGTCTGGGAGACTTTACATAGAGAATTATGAGAAAAAGTTAAATGAATGTATCTGTTACTAATCAATGTTAATACCACTCCTCAGATCTCACATCTACATCACTGGTAGTATCTCCACATATGTCGCTCACTCGCTCACTCGCTCACTCACTCACTCACTCACTCACTCACTCACTCACTCACTCACTCACTCACTCACTCACACACACACTCTCATTAGTACATATTCACTCACACACTAAATGGCTCAGTAGAAAACAATACATTTCTTGGCATATGTACAGTATAATACAGGAAGGCACAATTTATAGTCCAATATTTACACGTGTTAAGGGGAAGGGGGAGATTGGGGGGCAAGTGTTTAAATTGTGCAGTATTTAGCAATTAAAAATAGAGTCTGGTAGCAGCAGTTGTGATGTGTGTGTAGCATAAATGTGTGTGTGTGTGTGTGTGCGTGTGTGTGTGCTAAGGTGTGGAGAATCAGACCAGGTGGTCAGTCCAGTTCAAGTGTTCAGCAGTCTGATATCTTGTAGATACTATAGAAACGGTCTCTGAGCCTGTTGGTATCAGACCCCATGATTTTATACCGTCTGCCCGATGGTAAAGGAGTGAACAGCTCATGGCTGGAGTGTGTGGGCTCTTTGATGATGCTGCGGGCCTGTATCATGCATCGTTTTGAGTAGGTGTCCTGGATGGGTGGGAGCACAGTCCCAGTGATGTACTGGGCTCTTTTCACCACCTGCTGGAGGGCCTTGCGGTCGTGTACAGAGCAATTCCCGTACCAGACCGTGATGCAACCGGTCAGGATGCTCTCAATGGTGCAGCGGTAGTATTTGGAGAGGACCTGGGGTGGCATGGTGAATTTCTTCCACCGCCTTAGGAAGTAGAGACGCTGTTGGTCCTCGGTGATGTGGACGCCAATGAACTTAAAACTGCTGATTCTCTCTACTGCAGTCTCATTAATGTGGATCCGGGCATGTTCACTCCTCTGCTCTCTGAAGTCAACAATCAACTTCCTTGTTTTGCTGACCTTGAGGGAGAGGCTGCTGTCTTGGTACAATACAAAGCATATTCTATAGTAGTGTAACGACCCTGGGTTTATAAGCACGGAAATCGACACTGCCGGCCGAGCATGCTTTTACGGCACAGTCGATAGCGCGCCGGACCTCGGGTTAGAAGGTGGAGAGTTCGAGACCTGCTCCCTGCTGTTTCATTACATTGGTGTCAGAAGGGATCGGACCTCGGGCTAGAAGGTGGAGGGTTGGAGACCTGCTCCCTGCTGTTTCATTACATTGGTGTCAGAAGGGATCGGACCTCGGGCTAGAAGGTGGAGGGTTGGAGACCTGCTCCCTGCTGTTTCATTACATTGGTGTCAGAAGGGATCGGACCTCGGGCTAGAAGGTGGAGGGTTGGAGACCTGCTCCCTGCTGTTTCATTACATTGGTGTCAGAAGTGATCGGAGCTCGGGCTAGAAGGTGGAGGGTTCGAGACCTGCTCCCTGCTGTTTCATTACACTGGTGTCAGAAGGGATCGAACCTCGGGCTAGAAGGTGGAGGGTTGGAGACCTGCTCCCTGCTGTTTCATTACATTGGTGTCAGAAGGGATCGAACCTCGGGCTAGAAGGTGGAGGGTTGGAGACCCGCTCCCTGCTGTTTCATTACATTGGTGTCAGAAGTGATCGGAGCTCGGGCTAGAAGGTGGAGGGTTCGAGACCTGCTTCCTGCTGTTTCATTACATTGGTGTCAGAAGGGATCGAACCTCGGGCTAGAAGGTGGAGGGTTGGAGACCTGCTCCCTGCTGTTTCATTACATTGGTGTCAGAAGGGATCGAACCTCGGGCTAGAAGGTGGAGGGTTGGAGACCTGCTCCCTGCTGTTTCATTACATTGGTGTCAGAAGGGATCGGACCTCAGGCTAGAAGGTGGAGGGTTGGAGACCTGCTCCCTGCTGTTTCATTACATTGGTGTCAGAAGGGATCGGACCTCCCATCCACGACAGTGCGTGTGCTTGGCCTGTAAGACGTAAAGTCGCAAGCTAGCGCGAGGACGCGCTCTTTGAAAGGAGGGAGTAATGTAACGACCCTGGGTTTATAAGCGAGGAAATCGACCCTACCGGCAGAGCATGCTTTTGCAGCACAGTCGATAGCGTGCCGGACCTCGGGCTAGAAGGTTTAGGATTCGAGATCTGCTCCCTTCCTGTTTCATTACAGTATCTAGAAAATGAGAAAATAATTTATACATTCATTACAGTCCCTCAATATAATATAATATAGGCATTACAGAAATGTCCGCAGATATTCGCATAAACTTCAATAGTTTGAATGGGCTATCCCTGGCAAAATAATAGGCTACGAACGTCATGCTATTACATGTAAATTAACAGAATACAAGACGTACATAAACCAAATTAGTGAAATATTTTTTTTTTCTTAACTAGGCAAAAACTCGGACGAAGCTGGGCCAATTGCAGGAGGCGCACAAATGTTATATATTCATAATACATTGTAATAGCCTGTAACTGTTATAGACATGGTTGCATTTGCTCAGTGAAATTATGAAATGATGAACAGTGTCAGATATGGTCTCACTTATTCATCAGCCGCTTCAACAAGTGAATTAATGTCAGAGTTCTTCCCTGGACAAATTCCCGCCCGAGTAAATACTGTTTTATTGTCAGTGCCCAGTTTATTTCGCCTCCAATCAAGTTTCCTTCTCGATGAAAAATTCCTTCCTGTCTCCTTCTCACTCTGTGTGAGTGTGTGTCTGACTTTACCTCCAAAGTTTCCTTGTTGCTGCTAAAATGTTCCTTCTGGTCTATTTCCTTGTCCCGGTTCGCGTAAACGGGACAATCCTCCTCTCTGATCAATTCACCGACTGAAGTTTCACACAAACCAGCGCGCGTGTAGAGCTACAGTGAGAGACACGCACACTCTCAGCCTTGAAGTTAAATTGTTGGAAAGCATGTCGAGCTCGCTCTGATATCAGAGAAATTGAACTAAGGAGGATCATTTCACAGGGAATTACCAGTGTGGATTAACTCGCGGTAAAGCGATAAAAAATTCGGCGCCCGTACTTGTCTGTGGACATGAATATATGAACCTGCTCAGCATTCTGTAGCGGCGGAGCAGGTTTATGGTGAGTTTGAGACAGGCAGGTCGCTCCAGTCTACTGTGAAAAGCGACTCGGGAGAAATGATGTAAACAGCACGAACGTTTTAAGAAAACTTTTACTTGAGTCTCCAGGGAAAACACACGTAGCTAATTGGTCTCTTTTCAGAACAATAGGTGGTTCTTCCACGCTTGGGATTTTAGTTTAGTGTGTAACCGCCACGGATAGAATGAACAGCTCTGGGCGCGTGGCACTGGCGCTGTTGCTCGCGCTGCTCGTGGGCTTTACCCGGGGCACACAAGGCCATGTAGTGTCCGCCAAGGTGGTGCGGTCTTCTAACGTGAGGCAACATGGTGAGTCCCAGTTTTTGATGTGTGCATTTGTTTTGTATGAAAGAACCATAACAAGTGTTTCAACAACAAAGCAACTGGTGTTTTGGGCAGACTGGCTGTAGCCTATAATGGGTATGGTCAGTATTATTAGTGAATTTAATATTTTGATCACAATGGGTCTGTACTTGCAATTGTTTTGTTACAGATATGTTGGATGATTAGGCCTAGACACAATCAGACTTCTAGAATACATTCTAAGATATCTAAATAAACATTACTCAATTGTAATTGAAACAATTTAAGGTGAATATAGAATATAGTCCATGTCATAAGTGGCCTGTCAGGAGAAGCCTAGATGTTGCTTCATCTAGTGGTGTGTTTGTCTTAGTCAGTGGTGATGAACGACCTGCCTACACCAGGGAAGTCAGCTTCCTGTGTTGACCTGTTCAAATGACCTAGACACTCTATTGTTACTTTGTCTGGGAGAGAGACAGCGGGGGAGGGAAGACAGATGAGCTGCGTGGGGCCAGGGAAAGAAGAGGGGGAGAGAGACATCATTTAGGGTATAGGGCACAGGCAGCAGGAGAAGAGAGCATACCAGTTGAGTTTTCTGACCTGTGGTCATAGCTACCCTGTTGACCTGGTTGGCCTCAGTGTTTTAGATTCACCGTAACATTGTCCTAAGTGTTCTGTGTTCTTTTCTGACCTGTTGTCATAGGTACAGTGGGGCAAAAAAATATTTAGTCAGACAACAATTGTGCAAGTTCTCCCACTTAAAAAGATGAGAGAGGCCTGTAATTTTCATCAGAAAATCCAGAAAATCACATTGTAGGATTTTTTATGAATTTATTTGCAAATTATGGTGGAAAATAAGTACTTGGTCACCTACAAACAAGCAAGATTTCTGGCTCTCACAGACCTGTAACTTCTTCTTTAAGAGGCTTCTCTGTCCTCCACTCGTTACCTGTATTAATGGCACCTGTTTGAACTTGTTATCAGTATAAAAGACACCTGTCCACAACCTCAAACATTCACACTCCAAACTCCACAAAGAGCTGTCAAAGGACACCAGAAACAAAATTGTAGACCTGCACCAGGCTGGGAAGACTGAATCTGCAATAGGTAACCAGCTTGGTCTGAAGAAATCAACTGTGGGAGCAATTATTAGGAAATGGAAGACATTCTAGACCACTGATAATCTCCCTCGATCTGGGGCTCCACGCAAGATCTCACCCCGTGGGGTCAAAATGATCACAAGAACGGTGAGCAAAAATCCCAGAACCACACGGGGGGACCTAGTGAATGACCTGCAGAGAGCTGGGACCAAAGTAACAAAGCCTACCATCAGCAAGGGCATTGAAGATGAAACGTGGCTGGGTCTTTCAGCATGACAATGATCCCAAACACAACGCCCGGGCAATGAAGGAGTTGCTTCGTAAGAAGCATTTCAAGGTCCTGGAGTGGCCTAGCCAGTCTCCAGATCTCAACCCCATAGAAAATCTTTGGAGGGAGTTGAAAGTCCGTGTTGCCCAGCAACAGCCCCAAAACATCACTGCTCTAGAGGAGTTCTGCATGGAGGAATGGGCCAAAATACCAGCAACAGTGTGTGAAAACCTTGTGAAGACTTACAGAAAACGTTTGACCTCTGTCATTGCCAACAAAGGGTATATAACAAAGTATTGAGATAAACTTTTGTTATTGACCAAATACTTATTTTACACCATAATTTGCAAATAAATTCATTAAAAATCCTACAATGTGATTTTCTGGATTTTTTTTCTCATTTTGTCTGTCATAGTTGAAGTGTACCTATGATGAAAATTACAGGCCTCTCTCATATTTTTAAGTGGGAGAACTTGCACAATTGGTGGCTGACTAAATACTTTTTTGCCCCACTGTACCTTGTTGACCTCAGTGTTCTGTGTTCTTTTCTGACCTGTGGTCATAGCTACCTTGTTGACATGGTTGTCCTCAGTGTTCTAGAGCCACAGTAACACTAACAACCCACAGGTGTCATTTAGTTTGGCCTGGAGACTACAGCCACATCTTCAGCAGACTGACTATAACAGGCTGTCTCTCATCACATACAGCTGCCTGCTTGTGAGCCTCTTTCTTGGCGGAGAAACAAGAAAATACCAGAGTATCATTTTGGCCTCTGGACCCGTGCTCTAGCCCAGGGTTTCCTGCCCCCCGGGTGCACATGTTGTTATTTGCCGTAGCACTACACAGCTGATTCAAATAATCAAAGCTTGATGATGAGTTGGTGATTTGAATCAGCTGTATAGTGCTAGGGGTAAAAACCAAAACGTGCACCCGGGGAGCGACGACTTTGGGAAACTTGCACTAGGCCCAGGTTCACCTCAAACTCATAAGTGTGTGTATTTGTGCTGTATCAACTAATGGTTCTCAACGAAGGGGCGGGAGGAAGGCCCACCCTAAGGATTTTGTTGGACTGGGTCTGAGTGTTGCGAGGTGGATCTGATCCTTAGTGTTTGGATTCAGTCAATTCTCCCACCTCCCTTTACTTCTGATGTGTGTGTGTGTGTGTCTGTGTCTGTGTCTGTGTGTGTGTGTGTGTGTGTGTGTGTGTCTGTGTCTGTGTCTGTGTGTGTGTGTGTCTGTGTGTGTCTGTGTGTGTCTGTGTGTGTGTGTACATTAGCAACGCTCATCAACATTGTTAAAAGGTTCTAATATCAATTGTTATAAATGCAACAGTTGGACAATGGAAGAAGATACTCCAAACATTTTTTAAATTCAATTGTTATTTACTGAATTCTAGCACATAAAACATTTTACTGGCACAGACACATAATGAAGTTAGGGGTTTTTGGTGACTGCCTCATTAATTACTGTTGTTGTCACGTTCTGTTGCATAATTCAACACGTTTGTCAATAGCAGGATGCCCTCAGATTAAAAATCAACACCTTGGCTCTAGATCACGCCTCTATACGTTCTCTACATTGTTAGTGATCAGACATAATATCATAATCTGAATGTGAATCGCAGGAGTAAAATGAAAGTGTGAGAATACTTTGTTTTGTTACAGAGGACCGACCCCCTGTTGACTTTTAGGATCAACCACCCTTATGCAACACACACAACCAGGCATACTCAATGGCAAACTCCCAACCTCCTCTGGTCAAATCAAAGGGTTTTTAATTTAGTAAAGACCCTATAAAGGATAGACCTCAGAGGAGGCTCGCCACTCCATTTAATATTTCTCTCTCATTCTCTCCTCATATCTCCCACTATCTAGTCTACATAATTTCATATCACTCCATACATCTACCCCCACCATCAATCTTGCTCTTGCTTATTCCTTCCTCAATCTCTCCATCTTTCTTTCTCTTCTTTAATCAAAAGCTTCTTCCACTGTGGGTCTCAGAGCAAATCTAATGTGTCAAAGAGTGTTTGCACATAACACACACATGCACATAACACACACATTCGCACACACACATTGACAACAGTCTGATTAGACTTCAACGTCTGCTGGAGAATGGGAGGCTGTTCCCGAATGCAAGGGAGGCTGTTCCCGAATGCAAGGGAGGCTGTTCCCGAATGCAAGGGAGGCTGTTCCCGAATGCAAGGGAGGCTGTTCCCGAATGCAAGGGAGGCTGTTCCCGAATGCAAGGGAGACTGTTCCCGAATGCAAGGGAGGCTGTTCCCGAATGCAAGGGAGGCTGTTCCCGAATGCAAGGGAGGCTGTTCCCGAATGCAAGGGAGGCTGTTCCCGAATGCAAGGGAGGCTGTTCCCGAATGCAAGGGAGGCTGTTCCCGAATGCAAGGGAGGGTGGATGGAATGAAACTCTGTTAGGCGGTGTCCTCTGACCGTTGGTGATCTCAGTGGCCTTCTCTAGGGCCCTATAAAATCTGCTCCGAATCATGGAATCCAGACATTAAAATGGAATTCAACATTCCAACATGTATTGAACTTATACTTAACAAAATATAAACGTAACATGTGAAGTGTTGGTCCCATGTTTCATGAGCTCAAATAAAATATCCCAGAAATGTTCCATACGCACAAAAAGCTTATTTCTCTAATTTTGTGCACAAATTTGTTTTCTTTCCTCTTAGTGAGCATTTCTCCTTTGCCAAGATAATCCATCCACCTGACAGGTGTGGCATATCAAGAAGCCGATTAAACAGCATGATAATTACACAGGTGCATCTTGTGCTGGGGACAATAAAGGGCCACTAAAATGTGCTGTTTTGTTACACAACACAGTGCCACAGATGTCTCACATTTTGAGGGAGCGTGCTATTGTTGTGCTGACTGCAGGCATATCCACTAGAGCTGTTGCCAGATTGTCACGTAGAGTAGGCCAGATGGCTAAACTGGATAACCTAACCTCTATAAAATAAAAAGATGGCGGAACCGCAAAAGTTCTTCTGTGCAAAGGTGTTTATTTACAAGTGATTCCGGAACAGAAAACAACAGTACTGCCATCAACGTCTACCTTATGGGACAGCTTAACAACAATGCTGCCCCATCCACAGCTCAATCCAAAAATCCCCTTAGAGACTGGAGAGAGGCTCCTTTTGTAGGGCTAGCCCCTCCCCTCAGAACAATTAACCCTAATTAATTAATCAATTAACAATACAAACCTACATTTTCCATGAACTAAACATACTAAAGGATATACATTGCAACACGGTTTTAAACAATATCACAACATAACATTTACAACATTACATCATTACTGACAATATCTTTCAATATGCCCATATGCATTAATGAGCCATTTGGGACAGGCACTATAAAGCCAACCCAATTCCCTTAGCTCGGGTCCTTTTCCAGCATACCCAGAAGCTACAGAGAAGGAGAGAGAGGAACAGAACAAACAAACAATGCGCTCATCCACAACATTGATAAGTATAATAATTATTGTATCTCTCAAATATGAACATTGACAAGTGTGAAATGCATGCACCAAGACAGAAGTTAAATTGTGTGTCGACCCACATTGTTAACTTATGGTATAATGGCGCAGGGAGGAGTGATGAATATGTGTGTGCATTAAAGAACCAAATGCTGCCCGCGGCCAGTGACGGACTTCTACGTCACATTACCTTCCTCCTCTCCTGAAGCGACCATGTTCGGGAGCCTTGATAGGTAGTCCGCAGTAACGTTCTCTTTTCCTGCCTTGTGACGGACACAGAACCTGAAGGGCTGGAGCTCCAGATACCACCTGGTCACACGAGAATTCCGGTCCTTCATGGTTTGGATCCAGGTCAGTGCTCTGTGGTCCATGTGCAGGTCAAATTCCCTCCCAAGAAGGTAGTAACGGAGGCTATCTAGGGCCCACTTTATAGCCAGGCACTCCTTTTCGATTGTAGAATACCTGGTTTCCCTGGGCAACAGCTTCCGACTCAGGTACAGCACAGGAAGCTCTTCTCTTGGCTCCCCTTGGGCCAGTACAGCTCCAATTCCTACAGCCGAAGCGTCCACCTGCACGAGAAATCTCTTCTTAAAATCAGGGGTCTGGAGAACATGGAATGAGCACAGTCGTTTTTTCAGTGTCATGAAGGCTTCCTCACACTCCTCAGTCCACTTCACAGGGTTGCTGGCCCCCTTCGAAGTGAGGTTGGTCAGAGGGACAGCGATGGTCGAAAACTGTGGAATGAATCTCCGGTACCACCCTGCCAGACCTAGGAAGGACTTCACCTGTGTCTTGGTTCTGGGTTGAGGGCTATTCCTGATGGACTCCACTTTCTCCACCTGAGGCCGAACTTCACCCTTACCCAGCTGGTAACCCAGGACTTTGTCTCCTGTTTCGCCCACTCACACTTCAGGAGGTTAAGCGTGAGGCCTGCTTCATGGATCTTCCCCAGGACGCTGCTAAGATGCTGTATGTGCTCCTCCCAGGAGTGGCTGTAGATCACCACGTCGTCCAAGTAAGCAGCACAGTAATCGTCACAGTCCTGGAGGACCTTGTCCATCAGCCTCTGGAAAGTCGCAGGGGCCCCATGAAGGCCAAACGGCATGACCTTGAACTGGAACAGGCCCATTGGCGTCCGGAATGCAGTGTAGGCCTTGGATTGTTCATCCAGGGGCACCTGCCAGTACCCTTTGCAGAGATCCAATGTGGTGATGTAATGAGCTCTACCTATTCTCTCCAGTAAGTCGTCAATGCGGGGCATGGGATAGGCATCAAACTGGGAGATGGCATTCACCTTACGGAAGTCCATGCAGACGCGCAAAGAGCCATCCTTCTTTGGGACAATGACAATAGGGCTGCTCCATTCACTTGAAGATGGCTCGACAACATCCATCTCTATCATGGTGTGGACCTCTTCCTTGAGGGCTACCACCAGCCTCTCAGGCACATGGTAAGGATGCTGGCGGACAGGGTTCTGGCCAGGTTTCAAACGAATGACGTGTTCCAGGACTTTGGTTCTTCCTGGTCTCTGACTGAAGAGGGCCGGATACTTGCCAAACAGCTGCTTCAGCTCATCTTGCTTGTCTTCTTCCAGGTGAGCCAGTATGACTTCTGCTCGTTCTTTCCATGCCTCTGTGACTCCATCCGACTCATCCTCTTCTACTCTGCGGACCAGAAAGGACTTTCCTTTGGAGAGTTCCTCTTTCTCCTCCCAGGCCTTGAGAAGGTTCACATGGTAGGTTTGCTTCTTCTTACCCTTGTCCGGGTGCAGCACCTCGTAGGTCACTGGGCCCATCTTCCTCCTGATTAGGTACGGTCCTTGCCATTGCGCAAGGAGCTTGCTGGTAGACGAGGGAAGGAGGAGCAGGACTTTCTGTCCTGGCTCAAACTCTCTGTGGCGAGCGTGCTGGTCATAGCCTCTCTTCTGGGCCTTCTGGGCTTGCTGAAGGTTTGCTCTAGCTTCCTCTCGGTACCGTTCCAACCTGTCTCGCATCTGGAGGACATACTGGACAATCCCCTGTCCTGAGGTAGCTACTGGGGAACCTTCCCAGCACTTCTTCAGCAGGTCCAGTGGTCCTTGCACTGGCCATCCATAGAGGAGTTCGAATGGCGAGAAACCTGTCGATGCCTGAGGCACCTCCCTGTAAGCAAAAAGCAGAAAGGGTAACCACTTATCCCAGTCTTTACCAGTGTCAGCCACAAACTTCCTCAGCATGTTCTTGAGCGTTTGATTGAATCTCTCTACGAGCCCATCCGTTTGGGGATGGTAGGGAGTAGTCCTCAAGCCTTTAATGCCCAGCTGTCGGTGGAGTTGAACCATCAGTCGCGAGGTGAAGTTTGTCCCTTGGTCCGTCAGGATTTCATCTGGGATTCCTACACGAGAGAAGAGCTGAACAAGAGCACTGATTATCTTTGGAGTGGTTATGGAACGGAGTGGGAAGGCTTCTGGGAACCGGGTGGCATAGTCACAGATCACCAATATATACTTGTAACCTGCACTACTCTTCTCCAAGGGTCCAACAATGTCCATTGCAATTCTCTTGAATGGGGTAGAGATAACTGGCAGTGAACATAGAGGAGCCCGTTCAGACCTACGGACAGCACTGGTTTTCTGGCACGTGGGGCATGATTTGCAGTATTTTTGTACATCAGTATACATGGAGGGCCAAAAGAAACGGGAGCCTAGCCTAAGATAGGTCTTATGTTGCCCTAGATGGCCTGCCCATGGAACTGTATGTGCAAGGTTGAGAACAAGTGGTCTACAGGTAGATGGCACCACCAACTTCCTGCTATCTGCCTCTGACCCAAGGTAGAGTATGTGGTTGTCTACTGTGTAAATCCCCCCACATGAAGATTGACTGTCCCCAGCTAAGGCCTTGTCAAACAAACATTTCAAGGTTGCGTCAGACTTCTGCAGTGTAGCAAAATTTTGTGGAACATCCCATTGCACCTCTAACCCAGACACATCAGCAACAGGTACAGGGGTTCCCACATACTTCTCAAGACGCCGCTGGCGGCGTGACTTTCTGGGCCCTTTGGTTCCCCCCTCGCACAGACTATCACACAAGTCAGGCAGAGGTTGTAAACCAGCTTTGGCCTGGGCACGAGTGACAACTGAACATGCCATCTGAACATCAGACTGGCAAACTGACTGCTCATATAGCTGACCCCCACACTTCCCAACAGATCAGAGAGTACAGGCACATCCCTCCCCAAAATCATCTCAAAAGGTAGCTTCTCCATTACCCCAACTTTGAGGAGGTATTTCTGACCCTGAATCTCAACTGTGAGCTCAGCTGTGGGCTGCTGTGACTGGTCACCATGGACACATTGGATCAGTGTCTGATGACCATAATCAATGTCATTAACAGGTACATTACCTTTTCTGATCAATGACAGGGAACTGCCGGTGTCAATCATTGCAGTAAGACTTTTACCATTCACTTTTACAGGTACCAAGCATGACCCTTCCCGAGTCTGTCTATTCTGAACACCATCCCCTCTCTGGGTACATAACAGTAACCTGAGAGCTTGGATTTACGTAGCGGACACATTGAAGCTTTGTGCCCCTGCTGCCGGCAGTAAAAACAGGTCAGACCCCTCCCATCAGAGCGAACTGCATGATCCCTTACCTCCCTCCCAGACACATAACCCCCAGAGTTACCTCCACCATCTCTGGCGTTTCTGATGTCCCTTGTGTCTCTGAGACTCCTTGGAGCGGGTGCTGCAGGTTGTGGTGGGCCCCCTTTACGTGCATTAAGATACTGCAGTGCAAGCTTGGCCGCCATAAGCCCGTCCTTGGGCTCGTGCTCTCGGACCCAGGTTCGAATGTCGTGTGGTAGAACTTGTAGAAGTTGCTCGAGGATGATGACCTCCCGATTTCGTCCTGTGTCTTCTCCCCGGTCGAACCCATCGTCGGTAGAGACCCTTGAGGCGGTGGTACGTCTCTGTCGGCGACTCACCCGATGGCGTTGATGCAGCTCTGAAGCGTTGACGGTAGGTTTCCGGTGAGATGTCAAACTTCACCAGCAGCGCTTCCTTCAAGCCCTTGTAGACATTGGCCAGCCCCTCATCCATTGCTGTGTAAGCCTCTAAGGCCTTGCCCGTGAGCAATGGGACAAGCCTGCAGGCCCACTCTACCTCAGGCCACTGCCACGTCTTAGCCATGCGCTCAAACCTCAGCAGGTAGTTTTCAATGTCCTCCCCTGCTGGTATGAGGGCATCTTTGGCTCCTTCCTCAGGAATGCTGGAAGATGGACGTTAACACTGCTGGACTGGTCTCCTGGTGCTGGCCTCATTACTGCTTGGGGTGCCTGCTGTGGAGTTGAAGTCCCTGCTGCATCGAGCCTTTGTCGTCCTGGTGTTGGAAGACCCAATCTTGGGCTCTCACTGACGAGTTCCGCCTGGTGGGGAGCTGTGAGGATAGATTGGCGTAGGCCACGTAACTCCTGCTTGAGGTCTTCGTCCCTCCTCTCAAGGCAGGTGAAAAGTTGCTGAAAAAGGGTTACCATGGTTGGGTGTGGTTCTGGTCCCCCAACTGCTCCTTCAGTCAGCAGCTCTCCCAGTTCTGGTTGTCTTTGGCCCCGCGGTCAGGCTCCTAGTTTCTCATACTTGACCTCTTCTTCACCAGACGATTCCATGGTATTCCACCCCGGTTCAACTTCAGGTACCTTTTCTGACAGTTGATGCTGTTGCTGAGAACGCAATCCTGTACGCATTCCTTTACCTCTCTTGTTGGAATTCACTGATTTGCGGTACGCCATCCCACCACTGCCACCATATGTCACGTAGAGTAGGCCAGATGGCTAAACTGGATAACCTAACCTCTATAAAAATAAAAAGATGGCGGAACCGCAAAAGTTCTTCTGTGCAAAGGTGTTTATTTACAAGTGATTCCGGAACAGAAAACAACAGTACTGCCATCAACGTCTACCTTATGGGACAGCTTAACAACAATGCTGCCCCATCCACAGCTCAATCCAAAAAATCCCCCTTAGAGACTGGAGAGAGGCTCCTTTTGTAGGGCTAGCCCCTCCCCTCAGAACAATTAACCCTAATTAATTAATCAATTAACAATACAAACCTACATTTTCCATGAACTAAACATACTAAAGGATATACATTGCAACACGGTTTTAAACAATATCACAACATAACATTTACAACATTACATCATTACTGACAATATCTTTCAATATGCCCATATGCATTAATGAGCCATTTGGGACAGGCACTATAAAGCCAACCCAATTCCCTTAGCTCGGGTCCTTTTCCAGCATACCCAGAAGCTACAGAGATGGAGAGAGAGGAACAGAACAAACAAACAATGCGCTCATCCACAACATTGATAAGTATAATAATTATTGTATCTCTCAAATATGAACATTGACAAGTGTGAAATGCATGCACCAAGACAGAAGTTAAATTGTGTGTCGACCCACATTGTTAACTTATGGTATAATGGCGCAGGGAGGAGTGATGAATATGTGTGTGCATTAAAGAACCAAATGCTGCCCGCGCCAGTGACGGACTTCTACGTCACATTACCTTCCTCCTCTCCTGAAGCGACCATGTTCGGGAGCCTTGATAGGTAGTCCGCAGTAACGTTCTCTTTTCCTGCCTTGTGACGGACACAGAACCTGAAGGGCTGGAGCTCCAGATACCACCTGGTCACACGAGAATTCCGGTCCTTCATGGTTTGGATCCAGGTCAGTGCTCTGTGGTCCATGTGCAGGTCAAATTCCCTCCCAAGAAGGTAGTAACGGAGGCTATCTAGGGCCCACTTTATAGCCAGGCACTCCTTTTCGATTGTAGAATACCTGGTTTCCCTGGGCAACAGCTTCCGACTCAGGTACAGCACAGGAAGCTCTTCTCTTGGCTCCCCTTGGGCCAGTACAGCTCCAATTCCTACAGCCGAAGCGTCCACCTGCACGAGAAATCTCTTCTTAAAATCAGGGGTCTGGAGAACATGGAATGAGCACAGTCGTTTTTTCAGTGTCATGAAGGCTTCCTCACACTCCTCAGTCCACTTCACAGGGTTGCTGGCCCCCTTCGAAGTGAGGTTGGTCAGAGGGACAGCGATGGTCGAAAACTGTGGAATGAATCTCCGGTACCACCCTGCCAGACCTAGGAAGGACTTCACCTGTGTCTTGGTTCTGGGTTGAGGGCTATTCCTGATGGACTCCACTTTCTCCACCTGAGGCCGAACTTCACCCTTACCCAGCTGGTAACCCAGGACTTTGTCTCCTGTTTCGCCCACTCACACTTCAGGAGGTTAAGCGTGAGGCCTGCTTCATGGATCTTCCCCAGGACGCTGCTAAGATGCTGTATGTGCTCCTCCCAGGAGTGGCTGTAGATCACCACGTCGTCCAAGTAAGCAGCACAGTAATCGTCACAGTCCTGGAGGACCTTGTCCATCAGCCTCTGGAAAGTCGCAGGGGCCCCATGAAGGCCAAACGGCATGACCTTGAACTGGAACAGGCCCATTGGCGTCCGGAATGCAGTGTAGGCCTTGGATTGTTCATCCAGGGGCACCTGCCAGTACCCTTTGCAGAGATCCAATGTGGTGATGTAATGAGCTCTACCTATTCTCTCCAGTAAGTCGTCAATGCGGGGCATGGGATAGGCATCAAACTGGGAGATGGCATTCACCTTACGGAAGTCCATGCAGACGCGCAAAGAGCCATCCTTCTTTGGGACAATGACAATAGGGCTGCTCCATTCACTTGAAGATGGCTCGACAACATCCATCTCTATCATGGTGTGGACCTCTTCCTTGAGGGCTACCACCAGCCTCTCAGGCACATGGTAAGGATGCTGGCGGACAGGGTTCTGGCCAGGTTTCAAACGAATGACGTGTTCCAGGACTTTGGTTCTTCCTGGTCTCTGACTGAAGAGGGCCGGATACTTGCCAAACAGCTGCTTCAGCTCATCTTGCTTGTCTTCTTCCAGGTGAGCGAGTATGACCTCTGGTCGTTCTTTCCATGCCTCTGTGACTCCATCCGACTCATCCTCTTCTACTCTGCGGACCAGAAAGGACTTTCCTTTGGAGAGTTCCTCTTTCTCCTCCCAGGCCTTGAGAAGGTTCACATGGTAGGTTTGCTTCTTCTTACCCTTGTCCGGGTGCAGCACCTCATAGGTCACTGGGCCCATCTTCCTCCTGATTAGGTACGGTCCTTGCCATTGCGCAAGGAGCTTGCTGGTGGACGAGGGAAGGAGGAGCAGGACTTTCTGTCCTGGCTCAAACTCTCTGTGGCGAGCGTGCTGGTCATAGCCTCTCTTCTGGGCCTTCTGGGCTTGCTGAAGGTTTGCTCTAGCTTCCTCTCGGTACCGTTCCAACCTATCTCGCATCTGGAGGACATACTGGACAATCCCCTGTCCTGAGGTAGCTACTGGGGAACCTTCCCAGCACTTCTTCAGCAGGTCCAGTGGTCCTTGCACTGGCCATCCATAGAGGAGTTCGAATGGCGAGAAACCTGTCGATGCCTGAGGCACCTCCCTGTAAGCAAAAAGCAGAAAGGGTAACCACTTATCCCAGTCTTTACCAGTGTCAGCCACAAACTTCCTCAGCATGTTCTTGAGCGTTTGATTGAATCTCTCTACGAGCCCATCCGTTTGGGGATGGTAGGGAGTAGTCCTCAAGCCTTTAATGCCCAGCTGTCGGTGGAGTTGAACCATCAGTCGCGAGGTGAAGTTTGTCCCTTGGTCCGTCAGGATTTCATCTGGGATTCCTACACGAGAGAAGAGCTGAACAAGAGCACTGATTATCTTTGGAGTGGTTATGGAACGGAGTGGGAAGGCTTCTGGGAACCGGGTGGCATAGTCACAGATCACCAATATATACTTGTAACCTGCACTACTCTTCTCCAAGGGTCCAACAATGTCCATTGCAATTCTCTTGAATGGGGTAGAGATAACTGGCAGTGAACATAGAGGAGCCCGTTCAGACCTACGGACAGCACTGGTTTTCTGGCACGTGGGGCATGATTTGCAGTATTTTTGTACATCAGTATACATGGAGGGCCAAAAGAAACGGGAGCCTAGCCTAAGATAGGTCTTATGTTGCCCTAGATGGCCTGCCCATGGAACTGTATGTGCAAGGTTGAGAACAAGTGGTCTACAGGTAGATGGCACCACCAACTTCCTGCTATCTGCCTCTGACCCAAGGTAGAGTATGTGGTTGTCTACTGTGTAAATCCCCCACATGAAGATTGACTGTCCCCAGCTAAGGCCTTGTCAAACAAACATTTCAAGGTTGCGTCAGACTTCTGCAGTGTAGCAAAATTTTGTGGAACATCCCATTGCACCTCTAACCCAGACACATCAGCAACAGGTACAGGGGTTCCCACATACTTCTCAAGACGCCGCTGGCGGCGTGACTTTCTGGGCCCTTTGGTTCCCCCCTCGCACAGACTATCACACAAGTCAGGCAGAGGTTGTAAACCAGCTTTGGCCTGGGCACGAGTGACAACTGAACATGCCATCTGAACATCAGACTGGCAAACTGACTGCTCATATAGCTGACCCCCACACTTCCCAACAGATCAGAGAGTACAGGCACATCCCTCCCCAAAATCATCTCAAAAGGTAGCTTCTCCATTACCCCAACTTTGAGGAGGTATTTCTGACCCTGAATCTCAACTGTGAGCTCAGCTGTGGGCTGCTGTGACTGGTCACCATGGACACATTGGATCAGTGTCTGATGACCATAATCAATGTCATTAACAGGTACATTACCTTTTCTGATCAATGACAGGGAACTGCCGGTGTCAATCATTGCAGTAAGACTTTTACCATTCACTTTTACAGGTACCAAGCATGACCCTTCCCGAGTCTGTCTATTCTGAACACCATCCCCCTCTCTGGGTACATAACAGTAACCTGAGATCTTGGATTTACGTAGCGGACACATTGAAGCTTTGTGCCCCTGCTGCCGGCAGTAAAAACAGGTCAGACCCCTCCCATCAGAGCGAACTGCATGATCCCTTACCTCCCTCCCAGACACATAACCCCCAGAGTTACCTCCACCATCTCTGGCGTTTCTGATGTCCCTTGTGTCTCTGAGACTCCTTGGAGCGGGTGCTGCAGGTTGTGGTGGGCCCCCTTTACGTGCATTAAGATACTGCAGTGCAAGCTTGGCCGCCATAAGCCCGTCCTTGGGCTCGTGCTCTCGGACCCAGGTTCGAATGTCGTGTGGTAGAACTTGTAGAAGTTGCTCGAGGATGATGACCTCCCCCGATTTCGTCCTGTGTCTTCTCCCCCGGTCGAACCCATCGTCGGTAGAGACCCTTGAGGCGGTGGTACGTCTCTGTCGGCGACTCACCCGATGGCGTTGATGCAGCTCTGAAGCGTTGACGGTAGGTTTCCGGTGAGATGTCAAACTTCACCAGCAGCGCTTCCTTCAAGCCCTTGTAGACATTGGCCAGCCCCTCATCCATTGCTGTGTAAGCCTCTAAGGCCTTGCCCGTGAGCAATGGGACAAGCCTGCAGGCCCACTCTACCTCAGGCCACTGCCACGTCTTAGCCATGCGCTCAAACCTCAGCAGGTAATTTTCAATGTCCTCCCCCTGCTGGTATGAGGGCATCTTTGGCTCCTTCCTCAGGAATGCTGGAAGATGGACGTTAACACTGCTGGACTGGTCTCCTGGTGCTGGCCTCATTACTGCTTGGGGTGCCTGCTGTGGAGTTGAAGTCCCTGCTGCATCGAGCCTTTGTCATCCTGGTGTTGGAAGACCCAATCTTGGGCTCTCACTGACGAGTTCCGCCTGGTGGGGAGCTGTGAGGATAGATTGGCGTAGGCCACGTAACTCCTGCTTGAGGTCTTCGTCCCTCCTCTCAAGGCAGGTGAAAAGTTGCTGAAAAAGGGTTACCATGGTTGGGTGTGGTTCTGGTCCCCCAACTGCTCCTTCAGTCAGCAGCTCTCCCAGTTCTGGTTGTCTTTGGCCCCGCGGTCGGGCTCCTAGTTTCTCATACTTGACCTCTTCTTCACCAGACGATTCCATGGTATTCCACCCCGGTTCAACTTCAGGTACCTTTTCTGACAGTTGATGCTGTTGCTGAGAACGCAATCCTGTACGCATTCCTTTACCTCTCTTGTTGGAATTCACTGATTTGCGGTACGCCATCCCACCACTGCCACCATATGTCACGTAGAGTAGGCCAGATGGCTAAACTGGATAACCTAACCTCTATAAAATAAAAAGATGGCGGAACCGCAAAAGTTCTTCTGTGCAAAGGTGTTTATTTACAAGTGATTCCGGAACAGAAAACAACAGTACTGCCATCAACGTCTACCTTATGGGACAGCTTAACAACAATGCTGCCCCATCCACAGCTCAATCCAAAAAATCCCCCTTAGAGACTGGAGAGAGGCTCCTTTTGTAGGGCTAGCCCCTCCCCTCAGAACAATTAACCCTAATTAATTAATCAATTAACAATACAAACCTACATTTTCCATGAACTAAACATACTAAAGGATATACATTGCAACACGGTTTTAAACAATATCACAACATAACATTTACAACATTACATCATTACTGACAATATCTTTCAATATGCCCATATACATTAATGAGCCATTTGGGACAGGCACTATAAAGCCAACCCAATTCCCTTAGCTCAGGTCCTTTTCCAGCATACCCAGAAGCTACAGACAAGGAGAGAGAGGAACAGAACAAACAAACAATGCGCTCATCCACAACATTGATAAGTATAATAATTATTGTATCTCTCAAATATGAACATTGACAAGTGTGAAATGCATGCACCAAGACAGAAGTTAAATTGTGTGTCGACCCACATTGTTAACTTATGGTATAATGGCGCAGGGAGGAGTGATGAATATGTGTGTGCGTTAAAGAACCAAATGCTGCCCGCGGCCAGTGACGGACTTCTACGTCACACAGATAATTGAATGTTTAATTTCTCTACTCCAACGTCATTTTAGAGAATTTGGCAGTACGTCCAACCGACCTCACAATCGCAGGCCGAGTGTAACCATGCCAGCCCAGGACCTCCACATCCAGCTTCTTCACCCGTGGGATCGTCTGAGACCAGCCACCCGGACAGCTGATGAAACTGTGGGTTTGCACAATCAAACAAATTCTAAAAAGCATCTGTCCTT
The DNA here is from genome assembly GCF_018296145.1 of Oncorhynchus tshawytscha. Lineage (NCBI taxonomy): Eukaryota > Metazoa > Chordata > Actinopteri > Salmoniformes > Salmonidae > Oncorhynchus > Oncorhynchus tshawytscha. The sequence goes on from NC_056441.1 coordinate 79,313,290, forward strand.
GGTTGCAACACTCACTACTGAGTTCCAAACTGCCTCTGGAAGCAACGTCGGCACAAAAACTGTTTGTCGGGAGCTTCATGAACTGGGTTTCCATGGCCGAGCAGCTGCACACAAGCCTATGATCATCATGCGCAATGCCAAGCATCAGCTGGAGTGGTATAGAGCTTGTCTCTCTCCCTCCCGGAGGAACTGAGCCCTAGGACCATGCCTCACTACCTGGTCTGACTCCTGGCTGTCCCCAGTCCAGCTGGTCGTGCTGCTGCTCCAGTTTCAACTGTTCTGCCTGCGGCTATGGAATCCTGACTTGTTCACCGGATTTGCTACCTGTCCCAGACCTGCTGTTCTCTCTGTCTTTTACTCCTGAGGTGATGACCTGTTGCACCCTCTACAACCAATGTGATTATTATTTGACCCTGCTGGTCATCTATGAACGTTTGAACATCTTGAAGAAGAATCTGGCCTTATTGTTCCATGTACTCTTATAATCTCCACTCGGCACAGCCAGAAGAGGACTGGCCACCTCTCAGAGCCTAGTTATTCTCTAGGGTTCTTCCTAGGTTCCTGCCTTTCTAGGGAGTTTTCCTAGCTACCAGGCTTCTACATCTTCATTGCTTGCTGTTTGGGGTTTTAGGCATAGCCCTGACCTCAACCCCATCGAACACCTTTGGGATGAATTGGAATGCCAACTGCGAGCCAGGCCTGTTTGCCCAACATCAGTACACAACCTCACTAATGCCTTTGTGGCTGATTGGAAGCAAGTACCCGCAGCAATGTTCGGACATTAGTGGAAAGCCTTCCCAGAAGAGTGGAGGCTGTTTTGGCAGCAAAGGGCGACTCCATATTAATGCCCATTATTTTGGAATGAGTTGTTGAACAAGCAGGTGTCCACATAACCACAGATGCATATCTGTTTTCCCAGTCATGTGAAATCCATAGATTAGGGCCTAATGAATTTATTTCAATTGACTGATTTCCTTAAAGTCCATAACTGTTAATTTGGTTCAGTGTAGTAGGAAATCAACTAAATGTATTGAATTTATTAGAAAATCTGGTCACTTTTTTTGGGATAGTCAGATAGTCCATCTGTAGATGCTCTACTGTAGATGCTGTAGATCTGTAGATGCTCTGCTGTAGATCTGTAGATGCTCTACTATCTGTTAATAAGTAACTGCTTGCAAAGGTTAGGGTTCGTGAAAGGGTTAAGATAAGGGTTAGGGTTAGTAAAGTTTATGGTTGAATTGTTACTGATAGTCTGTAGGGCAGCTTCAGATGGACTATCCAAGAAAGTGATAATGAAAATGCATTAATTCGCTTAAGTTATCATAAACGAAATACATCAGTGAATCATATTTGTCTGCAACTTTCTGAAATGGAACCTGTGCTTTGTTTAGCCATTAGCAATTATGCTAACGTTAACCATTTTTCTGGTAGAGCTGTAAAGGTTGTCCCAAAACCTTGTCAATTAAATGTTAACTACAAAGTAGCCTATCCCTACCTGGCAGAATATCATTATTTGCATCATTCAGTGGCCATTTGTTTAGCAAATTCTGCAATCAAATGAGCGCTATAGGAACATTGCTAACCAGACCACGGTCTCTTGCTACAGGAACATCGCTAACCAGACCACGGTCTCTTGCTACAGGAACATCGCTAACCAGACCACGGTCTCTTGCTACAAAAACATCGCTAACCAGACCACGGTCTCTTGCTACAGGAACATCGCTAACCAGACCACGGTCTCTTGCTACAGGAACATCGCTAACCAGACCACGGTCTCTTGCTACAAAAACATCGCTAACCAGACCACGGTCTCTTGCTACAGGAACATCGCTAACCAGACCACATTCTCTTTCTACAGGAACATCGCTAACCAGACCACGGTCTCTTGCTACAAAAACATTGCTAACCAGACCATGGTCTCTTGCTACAGGAACATCGCTAACCAGACCACGGTCTCTTGCTACAGGAACATCGCTAAACAGACCACGGTCTCTTGCTACAAAAACATCGCTAACCAGACCACGGTCTCTTGCTACAGGAACATCGCTAACCAGACCACGGTCTCTTGCTACAGGAACATCGCTAACCAGACCACGGTCTCTTGCTACAAGAACATAGCTAACCAGACCACAGTCTCTTGCTACAGGAACATCGCTAACCAGACCACGGTCTCTCGCTACAGGAACATCGCTAAATAGACCACGGTCTCTTGCTACAGGAACATCGCTAACCAGACCACGGTCTCTTGCTACCGGAACATCGCTAACCAGACCACGGTCTCTTGCTACTGGAACATATCTAACCAGACCACGGTCTCTTGCTACAGGAACATCGCTAACCAGACCAGGGTCTCTTGCTACTGGAACATCGCTAACCAGACCACGGCCTCTTGCTACAGGAACATCGCTAACCAGACCAGGGTCTCTTGCTACAGGAACATCGCTAACCAGACCACGGTCTCTTGCTACAGGAACATCGCTAACCAGACCACGGCCTCTTGCTACAGGAACATCGCTAACCAGACCAGGGTCTCTTGCTACAGGAACATCGCTAACCAGACCACGGTCTCTCGCTACAGGAACATCGCTAACCAGACCATGGTCTCTTGCTACAGGAACATCGCTAACCAGATGATGGTCTCTTGCTGGTGCACAGTTGCAATACAGTGTAGCTACACACCAAAATCTATAATTGATTTCATTTTTCTCAGACCTAAAATGATCTCCTGATGTGGTTTAAGCAGGGTTGTGGACTTACAACATCAAATGTTGTTGTTTTTCTTTGAAAAAAGTGAGATTTTGATTTTAAAATACTGGGAAAAATGAAAACATGGACAAACAGAAAGTGGAATTTGCGGAAAGATTAAACAGGATCAGGCAAAAAAAATTCAACAGATTTTATAGGGACGGAATTGTGTCAGCATGTGATGTTATTAGACTTGGCTGAGTCTGGGGACTGGGGGGACTTGTCTCTCCAAGGCAAAACACACACATACACATGCAGCTTTGCTCACATACTCTACCACTGGAGTGAAAGACTCTCCAAACCATGTGGACTTGATCAGTATGGTTCTGAAGTGATTTTGATGGTCTATAGGTTGACACTTGGGCGTGTGTCTCCTTTGTGGAGGGAAGGGAGGGGGTCTGTAAAGTCGTCTGAACTCCAGAAACTCATGAGTCATTGGTTAGAATGAGTTAAACTGGGACAACCCTACACACACACAACATTACAGGATCACTCCTCCCAGGGAATCCCCAGTTAACACACACACCATGCCAAATTGTAACAGCTAAAGAGCCCCCGCCCCTAGACTTTGGCAGCCTGTGTTTTCCTCTCCTCTATGCAGACAATAGGGTGGCGTGGATAGGCTGAAGACACCTGTCAACACTGAGTAATGGAACTGACGATGGAAGAGCAAAAGAGAGAGTGTCTGTGTGTGTGTGTGTGTGTGTGTGTGTGTGTGTGTGTGTGTGTGCTTAGCATCTGTGTTATTAGAGTGCCATTCTTTCTGTAGTTTTCAGGGAGATGAATCTGTGAGAAGATAGGAAGAGCAGAAGAGAGGAGTGAGACTAAGAGAAGATGTCACCTTAGTGCCTTGTCAGCTTTGGACCAGAGCCATCTGACAACACTATGGAGAACAGTGACGATGTAGGGATGAGAAAGGGGGATACATTGGGTAAACAGGTGAAAGATGGGGATTGAAAGAAGCTGAGAGGCTGGCCCTCAACTTACAGCTGACGAGGAGATGGATGGATGGATAGATAGAGAGGGGGTACGTGGGGGTAAGAAGCTGAGAGGCTGGCCCTCAACTTACAGCTGACGAGGAGATGGATGGATGGATGGATAGATAGATAGAGAGGGGGTACGTAGGGGTAAGAAGCTGAGGCTGTTCCTCAATTTATACATACAGCTGACGAGGAGAGAGAGCGAGAGAGAAAGAGGGGAGGTGAGAGGAGGGGACTCCATTAGTTTGACAGAAATAAAGCTGACATGACATCAAATTCTAACTGCCTGATGAGAAGGACTAAGTGCTGATCATGCTGTGTGTTCCTTTATGTATTTGTCTACTTCTTTTTGCATGGATGCGTGAATTTAGTGACACTACAGTGACTCCCTCATCCTCTCTCTCTTCCTCATTCTCACTGTTCCTCTCTCTCTTCCTCATCCTCTCTCTCTTCCTCATTCTCACTGTTCCTCTCTCTTCCTCATTCTCACTGTTCCTCTCTCTTCCTCATTCTCACTGTTCCTCTCTCTTCCTCATTCTCACTGTTCCTCTCTCTCCCTCATTCTCTAGCATTCTCTCTCCCTCATTCTCTAGCTTTCTCTCTCCCCTCATCCTCTTCCTCTTTCCCCTCCTGAGAGTTATCTGCTGTGTAGTGGACTTCTGAATGATATAAATTGACAGAAATGATGGAGAAAATGCCAGAATTGACGATGTGTTCATGTGAAGACAGGAAGACAGTCACAATTGTGTGTGAGAGATTTGTTTGTCTATGTCTGATAGCTGACTCAATTAGAGTGTAAGACTGATGCCTCGGTCACTCTGACGATAGAGCTTTACCTCAGCTGAATGAGACCTGTTATCCTGTCACACACACACACACACACACACACACACACACACACACACACACACACACACACACACACACACACACACACACACACACGGATGAGAGTGACCTGGTTGGTCCTGTCAGTCTAGCAGACGTTAGAGTGAAGTGGTAACTGTGGCTTCTAGTCACGCTGCCGCTGAAGTCACATGCTTATTATAAAGGCTTCAGGAAGGAATCCCTAACCCAGAGAAACTCTCATTTAGAGTCTTTCTCGCTCTCTCGCTTTTTACGTGGTTTTTATCCATCTCTGCACAGATAGAGAGAATAGAGAGAGGCTTTGATTGGTTTAATTCCATTAGCTGCACTTGAGCTAACACACACACACACACACACACACACACACACAGAGCATTTTAACACTGGCACACATTTTTAAAGGCCACTTCCGTAGCTTGACGTAAATCTGGAGAGCCTAAAATAAGAATCATCAGAACAGAATGATTTCAGCAGATTCCTCATAATATAAGAGTTACAGTTGAAGTCGGAAGTTTACATACATTTAGGTTGGAGTCATTTACTCGTTTTTCAACCACTTCACAAATTTCTTGTTAACAAACTATAGTTTTGGCAAGTCGGTAGGACATCTAATTTGTGCATGACACAAATAATTTTTCTAACAATTGTTTTCAGACATTATTTCACTTATAATTCACTGTATCACAATTTCAGTGGGTCAGAAGTTTACATACGCTAAGTTGACTGTGCCTTTAAACACCTTGGAAAATTCCAGAAAATGATGTCATGGCTTTAGAAGCTTCTGATAGGCTCATTGACATAATTTGAGTAAATTAGAGGTGTACCTGTGGATGTATTTCAAGGCCTACCTTCAAACTCAGTGCCTCTTTGCTTGACATCATGGAAAAATCTAAAAAAATCAGCCAAGACCTCAGAAAAATATTGTAGACCTCCACAAGTCTGGTTCATCCTTGGGAACATTTTCCAAACGCCTGAAGGTACCACGTTCATCTGTACAAACAATAGTACGCAAGTATAAATACCATGGGACCACGCAGCCGTCATACAGCTCAGGAAGAAGATGCATTCTGTCTCCTAGAGATGAACGTACTTTGGTGTGAAAAGTACAAATCAATCCCAGAACAACAGCAAAGGACCTTGTGAAGATTCTGGAGGAAAC